>NC_043766.1:39938675-40121245 GCF_902148845.1 Salarias fasciatus
AGGAATTATGATTCACTCTTCAACAAGTGGCTTTCAGCTTTGCTCATCAACCAGGCCCTCTGAGTTAAACTCCAGAAGCTTCTCTGACTTTGTTTTCTACACTCACTCTTTGATCGGGGCATTTGGACTTCATCATTTAGATTTTAGCTTCAGAATCCATCATATTGTATTGAAGACTCTGATGTTATCATGTAAACCCCAGCAGGTCTGAGTCACATGACCCAATATTTTTATGTGGATTTTTTCTCAAAATGAAGAAACAATAAAACCTGATATATAACTTTTACCACAGAAACAATTCTGGATCAAAGTCACTGACAAACAGCAGCACAGGTACTTTTTAACCACAAAATCAACATGTGAATTCTCCAGAAAAATGGTGAAAAAGGTGGGATGGCTTAATAAATGTGTTTGTGGAGTTTAATCAGCTGTCAAAGTGATTTTAGTTGAGAGAGAAACTGGAGGAGGTCAGAGCAGAGAAATGACCAGAATGATGAACAAACATCACAAATCCAAATGTTTTAGTGTGAATAAGTAGAAGAGCTTCAAAATCAGTTCAGCTTCAACATCATGTCAGTTTTAAACTTTGTATCCTGGAGCAGCGTCCAGTGAAACGTCTCTTTCAATCCTGCTGCAGCTGAAAATGCAACAATGACTCAACTCTCTGCACAGTCTCATCGTCCGGACTGGAGCCTCTGGAGTCCCTGGTTTGGCCCACGGACCAGATGTTTGACAGAGCTGAGCACAGAGAGAAAAGCTGAAGGAAAGCCTCCCTCCTGATTGGACGAGACAGAGAGAGGACAAAGGAGGACCTGAGGACGCTCAGCGAGGACCAGCTGAGGAAACACACTCAGGCAGCGACCTGAAGACTGTCCAGGCTGTCAGGAGTCTTCAGCACCTGCCTGGTTTATGACAACCTACATGTGGCTTGTTGGTCTGGGAGTATGATTCTCACTTAGGGTGTGAGAGGTCCGGGGTTCAATTCCCGGACGAGCCCTTCAACTGCTGTGTTCTTTCCTCCCAATGGTTTTCGGTTTGTTCCAGAAGATCTGTCCACCAGAGGAGAATAATGTTATTAGTTTGATATATTCCAGTTAAAAGCGAGGCTCACGAGTGTGGAAACCCTCCTCAGATTCAGAGTGATGATCTGGTTGGTGGAGGAGCGACCGGCCCCCAGTGACGTGGAGGGAAACCCCGTAGCGTCAGCACAGGTTCAGACTGCTGAACGAAGCCACACCTGGCTTTACCAACGTGACACAGCTGCTGAAGGAGCTCCGGCTCCATGCTGCTCACTCAGAGGAGGAAGAACCAGATGTTGGACTCTGCAGGCCAGGGGCCTCGTTGATCACACACTGTGGAGGGCCTTGTGGCTTTTCACAGGAGTCATCTGAAGGTTTTTTCAGATGTTGTGAAGTGTTTTTGTTTTGTTTAACTTGGACTGGCTGACTCCATCTGTTATCAGGGCTTTGTATCAGTATCTGGTCTGAACCCCGACTGGGAGGAAGACACACAGAGTATCTGTGAGTGTCAGCTTTCTCGCCTGTTCTTCCACTCTCTGAGAATCCTTTAATAAACCACATCATGACACTTGGTGATTTCTCAGAAATTCTTTATGCCAACAACAGAAAGATTTCCAAAGCAGTTCTATGGTTTATCTTGCTGGAAGGATCCTCCGGGATGTTGAGAGATTGATTTTATCTCACAGCCACAAAGAGACACTCAGCCTCTATTCATAAGCTTGATGATATTGATGTGAGACATAAAGCCTGGAGATGCTGGGGATTGAACCCAGGACCTCCTACATGCGAAGCAGCGCTCCACCACTGAGCTACATCCCCTGTTTCCTCCACTGCTCTGCTGATTCTGACTGAAGTGAATCAGCTCAGTGAGTCCAGGAGGAAAACTCCTGAGAAGCCTGTTCCTCTCTCAGCAGGACAGTCTGGACTGTGGAGTGTGGCTGGTTGCTGGAGGTCAGTATTGATGGAAGTGGATCCATCACTGGTCCAGGTCAGGTGTTTTCGTCACACAGCCATGACTCCTGCTGGGCCGCTGCGCTGCTGAGTCCCTCACATTAGTCCTGTGCGGTATACCGGTTTGTACCGAATACTGGTTTTTATTTTCGTTATGATATGAATTTTTCATATACCGCAATACCGGTGAACAGCCCAAACAACGTCCGGAATGTGCGCGACAGTGAAGTGTTTCAGGTGGGACCCATTTCACTGCTGCACACCAACAACACAGCGTGTTGGCTGCCGGCGAGAGCTCTCAAAGTGAAGCACACGCTGTTTACACAGAGGAACTAACACCAAAAAGAGGAGCCACGTCTGTGGTTTGGAAGTTTTTCGGCTTTAAAAGGTCGGACGTGGATCAAACAACTCTTTTGCAAATGCTGTCGAGCAGAAGTGTTAGCCGGCGGTGCTAACGCTAGCAATTAGCTTCACCACCTCAGCCGAAAACACGTTTTGGAGTACCAGGAATGTCATAAACTAAGATCCACACCCTCCACATCCACAGCTCAATCTGCAAGTAGCAGTCAGACGTCCATTCAAGATGCGCTCGCTAAGGGGACTGCACATGAGAAAAAAGAAAAAAAACAAGTGGCAGGTCGAGATAACGATCGCAATCACGCAATCTGGACATTAAAAAAAAACATGATACAGCCCTTATGACAGTAAAATGGGCTATTTAAAGTCAATCAACTGCAGTAATCATTTTATTATAGAAGAAAATGTGTGTAACAACACTCTTGGACGAAAAAAAAATACCGTCAAATACTGTGAAACCGGTATGAATTAAAAAAAAACCGTGATATGAAATTTTTGCCATACCGCCCAGCCCTACCTCACATCCTAAATGAAACCACTGGAGGACTCAGCTCTGCTTCTCTCCAGGAACCATGTCCTCCAGCTCTTCTGTCTGACAACACTGTTTGGTCTGCTGCCTGAAAATAAGGCCGTTTACACTGCAGAGGCTTCAAGAGGAAACACTAAACTCTCACTGTGTTCTGGTGTCTGTTTACACCACAACAGTGCTGGAGACACTGAAAACACTACTTTTTAGAAACTGCTCCAAGGTGGAACTTTCTGAGATCTCTCAGTCCGTCTCCTTGTTGACAGTGGAAATGCTGCTGCTGGTCATGAACATGAGATCAGACAAACCTCCAACACAAAGTCAGAGAAGCTTCTGGAGTTTAACTCAAAGGGATCCTGGTTGATGAGCAAAGCTGAAAACTTAGTTGGAGAGTGTAATCGTAACTCGAAGGGCTCGTCCGGGAATCGAACCCGGGACCTCTCACACCCTAAGTGAGAATCATACTCCTAGACCAACGAGCCGACATGTCCACAGAGCAGAAGGACTCAACTGATTGTCATGAATCAGTCAGGTGATCAAAACTCCTGACCACATCCTGACTGAAGGAAATGAAAACATCAGTCATTAATGACTTGAATGATGGTCAGTTTGACCTCAACCACTTCAAAAAGTCCTCTTGGACATAAATGAGCCCTAAGTGAGCCCAACGGCATGCTGGGAGAGGTGAAGAAGCCACAGTCCCGGGGATTGAGTTCCAGCAGGAGACCAGGTCACTTCACTCAGCCACGTCTCTGTCAGGATCATCACATCCAGCTCATGGGAGTAAAGAAGGCACAGAGGAAGACTCTCTCGATGTCAACAGAGCCTCAGAGAGTTCTCAAACTTGACAACATCAAGATGAAGCACAGCATTACACCAGTACATGACTTCCAGCAAGAGATACCTGAAGTACTGTGACCTTCTGCTATGAGGATTCAGACCCAATTAAGGATCTGCCCTTGTAGCACCTGGACAGGGACTTGAACCCTGGACCCTCAGATTAAAAGTCTGATGCTCTACCATCTGAGCTACCCAGGCCTGAAAGCGGCCTTTTGTGTCTGTATATCACTAACTTATGAGTTTTCCTGGACAGCTTTCCTGTCCACCATGGCTGAGAAAGTGGAGCCTTGTCTGAATGACTGACTTTTTGATCAGAAATGTTTCAGGTTTCTGCCATAAGTTTAATAAGATGATGTACGAGAAGCACTGTCATGGAAAAAATATTTCTCAGCTTTTACATTGAACAAAAAGTGGCATGTCCAGAATGATTCACACAAGTTGATACTTCAGCACCATGGACAGCTCTATCAGTCCTTTTCCACTGGTTCCTTCTCAGTCTTCCTCCACTCGGTTCTCTTTGTTCGGCCTTGGCCCCGGTCGCTTTCCATCATACAGAGTACCGACTTGGAGTAGGTGGAGCAACGTTACACAATGGATATATGGAGACATACTGCAGACAATCAGCCATAAACATGAATAATATCTGTATCATGATCTGTCTTCAGTTAGGGTCAAACACCAATGTAAGAAAAAGACAATGATTAAGCTAATTTGTTGACATGATGGCAGTTTTGAACATTGGGCTTCAGCAGTAAACCACTTGTTAGAGTCACTTGTTGTTTGTGGAACTTCTCTTTTGTTCTTTCAAAACCACAAGACTCCAGATGTTAGGTTAACCTACTTTAGTACAGCAATTTCTGTAAGTCAAATCATTGAATTGACATCAATCTCCTGTCAAACTTTTAGAAAACTGCATTTCATAAGCTCCAATTTTACTGCTGTCAAAATGAAGATGGCCACAAGAGGGCGTTGCTGACATGTGGAGCAGTGGCAGCAGATGATCCAGAATACTTTATTTTAATCTCATGTAAAATAGAGCAACTCCTGGAAACACTGTTTGAGGAAGTGACTTTGAGGAGCAGCATCAGTTACTTCCTCATCTAATCATCTCTGTGCAGCTCCAGAAGGATTTTTACAGATGTTACAGATGTTTGTGATCCTCAGTGGACCACACTGGTGCAAGAGGAGTCTCATGTTGATATTATTAGAATTTAAAACTGTTAGTGGGCCAAGTCCTGATCCTCCAGACAGAGCTGTGACACTGTCCGCTAGTTTGTGTTAGTGAGGAAGAAACAGCATAACACCTTCAGTCTGGACACTGGGGGACAGTCCACCCACAGCCTTCAGTCTGGACACTGGGGGACAGTCCACCCACAGCCTTCAGTCTGGACACTGGGGGACAGTCCACCCACAGCCTTCAGTCTGGACACTGGGGGACAGTCCCCCCACCCTTCAGTCTGGACACTGGGGGACAGTCCCCCACAGCCTTCAGTCTGGACACTGGGGGACAGTCCCCCCACAGCCTTCAGTCTGGACACTGGGGGACAGTCCACCCACAGCCTTCAGTCTGGACACTGGGGGACAGTCCACCCACAGCCTTCAGTCTGGACACTGGGGACAGTCCCCCCAGCCAGTCTTCACCCAGCAGCAAATAGTTAATGATCTCTGGAGCTCTGCAGATACAGAGGCTGGAAAATGACACAGGTTTAGTGATGTTGGCTAAAAACTTCCTCATCACAATGTAAAGACTCCTGAGGACACTTTAAAACAGCTCCAAAAGAGGACTGGAGCGGGACTTTAAAGAGCTTTCAGGCCTCGGCTTCATTCATTTTCTTTAAAGAGGATATTTCTGTCTGGGCTGAACTCGCCATTAGATCAGGCAGTTGTAAAGTTTCTTCCCCCAACCTCTCAGTATGAACAGTGACCAGGTGGGGGCAGCATTCCGCTGATCCAGCGTCCAGCCTGCCGGAAGTCAGTAGAAGAAGAAGCTGCAGCTGTAGTTGATGCCAGTCCTGGTCTGACACGTGCTGGTCCAACAAGGATCCAGACTCAGTAAAGGTCCAACTCTTTAAACTTTGTGTTCAGTGCGGTTAAAGTGAGTTTTCCAGGAAGCTCCGGATTGATTCCTGTCGGTTTTTAACATCTGCTTTTAGCAGCAGCAGAGACGCTACAGGAAGTGGGGCACCAGTTAACACGGAGACCAGTTAATCCGAACACCTGCGAGCCAAGTACCCCTGGCTGCAGCCCGCAGAACGGGCGTGCCTCAACGTGGGCGGAGTGAAACGTTTAACTCCGCCCACGTTGAGCCTCACTCGTTTA
This sequence comes from Salarias fasciatus, assembly GCF_902148845.1. NCBI lineage: Eukaryota > Metazoa > Chordata > Actinopteri > Blenniiformes > Blenniidae > Salarias > Salarias fasciatus. Next base: position 39,944,688 of record NC_043766.1, read on the forward strand.
TTGTCGCTGTCTGGTGGCGCCACTGGCCTCTATCAGAGGATATGACAGAATTCTAAGGAGTGCTATCCTGTTCTGAACTATGGGGGCAGTAATACGCAAATAGCGTCTACACTGCCGGAAATCTCACTGAAGAAGAAAGAAGAAGCAGAAAGAAATTTGAAAAATGGAGGTAAGCACTATATATTTTGTTTAAACGTGTTTGTAACCCTGAGAAAAGTACAGTTGGTTTACTCTTCATTGTACTGTTGTTCAATTGTTATGTACAATGTTTTCTACAAGAGAGTGTTGAGGTGAACTGTATTTTGGTGTGATTGTCATGATTCAGTTTAGCCACCGAGGGCACTTGGTGTACGGGCAACTTGCGGTTTTTCAGATGGGCGCATTGCATGCTGGGATGGAGACACTTCGGCTGGGAAGTGTCGGATCACTGTGACCAGGGAACTTTGTTTTGTTTTGCTTCTATATGGCCGAGGACTCCGATTGGTTTTTTTCATGGATGCTGGAATTCCATTCCAACACTTTTGACGCCGTCCAGAGTACCTGTTCAGCAGAAGCAGGATCATAAAGGATTTGGATTCATCTTCTTCTTCGGTTTCTTCATCTCCTTGATACGTGGAGCAGATAAGAGCTGACACACTTAACACACATTCTACCCGGGTAGTACACAGAACATATACACCACACTGGACAGACTGACGGACATTGGACTGAGCAGCAATAAGCTGTGAAGGGACATTTTCTTTTCCTTTTATTTTATTTTTCTAATTTTCATTGGGGATTTGTATACAACTGTGATGTTTTGTATTCTGTGCGTTGTTAGAATAAAAACTGTGTGATCATTTTTACAGTTACCTTCCCCTCGCTCCTTGAGTTGAACCTGAGTGAATTGTATGTTACGAGCTACATAGAGCTGCAGTAGCAGTAAGTTACATGTTGTTTTAACGTGCTTTAACATTGCGGTTTTGCGATTTGTAACAGACAAGGAAGGAAGTGATATTATTTTATCTGCAGTTGCATTATCGTCAGACATACTTATTTTGTCGCGATGTCCTGATTTTGTCACGTGCTAAGTAGCAAGCCTATTTGAAAAGTTACCGTATACAAAACATGAAAACGATGCCATTCCTTTTAGCATTACACTAATTCCAAATATTCACAGTAATCAAATGGAACGACCATGTCTAATTAATGAAATATTGCGTTAGACATGAAATAGAACTTACTGCTTTTGTTTGTGGAATAAATCGTGATCTGGAAGACAAATCATGTCAAATCATGGCTGTTGATATAGATATACATTTAAATGTTGTATCTGATCAGTTGTATTGGGCCAGTCTGGACTAAAATGCCAATCCGGCTCCAACTGTCATGTTACCAGACGGTGAACCGTTCTGTCCTGTCCAGACATCTGTGAGCATCCATGACATGACATGAATCAACATTTGTTGTTGAGGTGAAAAATCGTTTCAGATCTTTTGTCTTGTGGATTCCTCAGTATTGCCTTTTTTAAGTCTATTTTTCCCCTCTGATTTGTAGAGACACATTACCATACTTACGGATACACCAACCCCAACAAAATGCAGCAGCAGTGAACATTTCCACTGTCCTTTCTGCAAATATGAGGCAGCTAAGCATATGGTGCAGAACCATATGAAAGGCCACTCTTCAGTAAACACAGAGGTACTTACTTATGACACATATTTAGATGAGCAATATATTGGTACAAGTACAAATGTTATTTACTTCTTTCCTCTCTTTCAGAATTCATAATTATTAAGTGTGGCTTAAGTTGTCGGACAGCAGCACATTTTCATTGCTGCTATTGTGCTGCAACAATTATAATAGAGGCCAGTTTATAAGACACATAGAACTACACCAAAGGAGAAGCATGATGCAGCCCCTAAAGAACTAACAAAGACCCTCGCAATGCCTCCTGTACAGCTCCCTGTGGCATCCGCACAGATCCCTGCGGCCTCTTCACAGCTCCCTGCGGCCCCCACTCAGATCCCTGCGGCCCCCACTCAGATCCCTGTGGCCTCTGCACAGCATCCGGATACCCCTAAAGCATCAAGTCACACAATATATGGAAAACACAAAAAGTCACTTGTCCTCACTGCAGCATGATGTTGAGCAAGAAAAACTTCAAACACACTGCAAAAGAAAGCATACCCACCACTTTGAGACAGTGTCGAAGGACAGATTTTTGGCCTCTCAATGTGTTGATGTCAAAAATGGTGTGTTTGCAGTTGAAAAATCTTTTTGTGGTCCAGCAACACCCATACATGTCATTAAGAATACTTGGGGACCAACCCACAAGGTCATGTGTGAGGTCAACCAGTGCCGTCTGAACAGTGACTTTGCACGAAGAAGCGGGATGTTGATATAGTGCCCCCATATACTGTCTTTATTGTATTGCCCACGTGCTGACAATCAAAACGTCACTCTAACAGCTGAGGCATTGAAAACAATGTTGGACAATAAATGGTTTGGTGAGGAGCGTAAAGCCAGTCTCTTGCGATCTCAGCAAAGTGCTGTTGCAGAGGGTGTGCCCCTGTCTGTGCATCTGAATGTAGGTGGTCCACCTTCCAATTTCATATCTCTGTTCATGAACCAAACATAACCTATTACAGTAGGTTGGGAAGAGTGATTGTGTCTTACGACACAAAACAGAACAACTGGCATTGTCCCTGCTCTAAAGCAAGACACTCTTGCATTCACAAAGCTGTTGCTAAATGGCATCTCTTTGTCACAAAGAGGGAGCTATTCCAAAAGGTGAAGAGCACAGAGGAAGAGACACACAATCCAACCCAGGCCACCACAGATCAAAATGCAAGTGAGGACAGTGTGGAGGACAGTTATCCACCAGATGACAGAAGTGTTGCAAGGATGCTTAATTACCTCCTCACAAATAAAAAGCTCCCTGCAGATCTGCCCCAAGCTCTCATGGAGCAGTCAAGAGAGGGAAGAGCAAAGGACAGCTTTCCAAAGCACCTTATCCCTAAAGAAACAACATGTGTAGAATGTGAGTACACAATGTGTGAACAACTGATAACATCAAAAGCCAAGATCCTGACAAGCACGGGTGTAGTTGAAGGTTGGTACTGTCACGGGTCCTTCTATGCTCTTATCATTTACTGTGTTGCATAATTTATATGTACATGACAAACAAAAAGAATAATTCTACTTATCGCAAAGGACATTCCAGCACAGCCATAACCTTTGTTTGGACTGTGTTTTTAGGAATATCAACGTACAGGAAGTCCTGCCTGAACTGTGGCATGATCTACAGATACCAGGAGTGGGAGGATGGTATCCACAACTTTGACGACCACATAATCTTGTCTCTGCATTTGTGCCTGATGGTTAGGATGCATTACAGGTGAGACCGTATCATTCAGAAATGCATTCTACTCACTGAAAAGTCCAGTGAATTGATTTTGTATGTAATGTGATGTTATTTTAACTTCTTTCCATCCTTTTGAGTGACACCACAGTTCAACTCACAGTAATACAAAAAAAAAAGTTTTGACAAGATAAAATATTTAATTGTATTTCCTAAGGCTATTGAAGATGCAATTCTAACAAAGCAACTTACATTTTGAAATCATCTAACATTAGAATACTCCTGTTCTCATCACTTTCCAGACGCATACAACTATCAGCAAAGTGATAGAAATAATTGAAACAACAGAGAACGTGTCCTTTCCGAACAAGGAGAGGATTCTCCAAGCCTACCTTCATTTTGAGGCCCTTACAAACCATGACTACAGTTACAATTGTGTGTCATGTGGCTATAGCCCAGCGCTTGTTGTGATGGATCTTCACAAGAAAGGTGTTTTCAATTTGCCAGGTGAGTTTGATAAGCTGTTATGTCACATAAGTATTTTAGCTTCATTGTTTGTATAACATCTCCTCTCCCTCTTCTGTGTGGTGAACTGTTTTCTTGTCTGTACTTCTATTGCACGTCTGCCCATCCTAGGAGAGGGATCTCTCTTCTGTTGCTCACCCTGAGGTTTACTGTGTTCTCTTGGGAGTTTTTGCTAAAGGTCTAAAGGCAGAGGATGTTGTTATGATGGTTTGTAAAACCCTCGAATCAAACTGTTCATAACATATGCTATACAACTAAAATGTATAGCATCTGGACTAAAACCACCAGGTTCAGGAACAGGTTTTTCCCAATAGAACTCTTCCTCCCGCCACCCCTCACCCTCTCACACACATGCCCAAGCCCCCTCAGGAAGTGACTATATGCATTTTGTTGCTCTGTATTTGTGACATGTGCAATAACAAAGCTGAATCCAATATAATCTATATTCTGTCGGCTCTAATGCTCAGATATTTTATTAGTGATTGAAATGGGAAAAAAATAAACTATTCTTTTAACAGTGAGTGAGATCCAAAGCCTGCCTGATGATTTTGATGGCCATGTGGATATAGCAAATTTCTGGGATGCTGTGGCCATGGAAATGATTAGTCGTGGTTTAATTCCATGTAAGTAATTTGAAAAGACAGTTAAGAGCAGTTGCACTGAAAGTAAAGTATATTAATGTTTTAGTCTTGGGCTAATAATAGCTAATACTCTTCATATTTTTTCACAAAGGTGGTCAAAGAACCCTTTTGTTGTGTCCCCCAGTTATCATCACTGGGCCCCATGGATTGGCCCACACACACGAAGATCAAATTCAGTTTTAAACACTGAATTTGAAAAAATGCAAGCTCCAAAAACGCCAAACAATGGGGATGATGATGATGATGACATGATTAATGAAGAGCGGCTCACAGATGAGCTTGTGAACTTGAAGGTGAATTAGTTGATAAAATATGCAAAATCCACTTTTTTTGCAAACAAAAAATGTCTATGCTTTATTCACAATATCGACTCAAATGCATGTTTGCAACAGGTAGAGGACATCAGGGCACTCTGTAAAAACTGTGGTGTGGATGACAAAGGCTCCAAAGTGGATCTTGTCATGCGACTTTCAGAAAAAATGTCAAAAAGAGTCACCTACAACAAGGTGTTTGAGAAAGTGTGGGCTGCCTCTGGTAAGTGAAGTAATGTGTTCATCATCAATCAGTATGTATTTATGTAAATTAGCCATACATGTTCCTAATGTCAGTTATTACTCATACTAGAGTCTCATAATATGCATTTGAATCAAACTGTAAAAGTGGGTGATACAAATAAAGTTGCCCTTGACCACTGTTTTTCTGTTTCCAGGTGGTTGGGCTGTAATCACCTGTCCATGTGGGGTTGTGTATTCAGTGAAGTTCAACCTCAGAGCAGAGAGTCCACGTGACTTTGTGGATCTCTTGTTATCGTGGAAAGACTTTCCCAATGTTTCAGTGTATGATTATGCCAGAGGGCTGGCGCTGCCTGCGGTTCGCATGCAGCCAGGAATCTTTGCCCCTTTTCAAGGAAGGTTACTGGATCCCACCCCAGACAACATAAAGCATGCCTCAGAGAGCACGGTTCATGTCAACTTGCCATGGCTGAAAAATTCTAAGATGCCCGCTGATGAAAATGGTCACCCTCTCACTGGGTCCTCGCAGCATTTCGCTTTAAACGATGTGTTCCACCAAGGCAACAGCAAAGACCAGAGGGAGGTTCTGAGAAAGCTGGAGCTTGTGCCTGAGCTTGCTGGTCTTATAAACAGCCAGTGTGTGGAGCAGCTTTTTTCTGGGATGAGAAAGAACAATTACTTTTTAAATATGACAACCCCATCCACACACATATTTCTCCAAAGAAATATACTTCATCATTATAACATGGCAAAGAACAAATGAGTCCGAGAACAGTATAGCAAGATTGTTCCTTCAGATGTTGAAATGCAATGTGACAGCCATGGAAGGCTAGTCTTAGGAATGTTAATGAATATTTATGCACATTTATTGTCCTCATCCACTTTATGCAACTTTATACAATGTATGTAACATTTCTTTTCTTTTTGCTCATTCCCCATCAGCTGGAATGCCAACGGGGTCGTCTGACAACAGCAAAGACCAAGAAGAATGTCAAGAGTGTGAGTCCCTGCTAGTGTGTGTGTGTGTGTGTGTGTGTGTGTGTGTGAGAGAGAGAGAGAGAGAGAGAGAGAGAGAGAGAGAGAGAGAGATGTGTGTGTGTGTGTTTGTGGTGTGTGTGTGTGTGTGAAAGTAGAAATGTGACATTTCACACTTGATTTTTATTCTGATGTTTTTTTTCCCCCACTAGTAATTGATGGCAGTCAGCAGAGACCTCATGGGCACTTCACTAGTCTCCATAACTTGTCAGCACACAGAGCATGCTGGGGACAGGAACTCAACGACATCCAGGAACACCTGGTAATGTCAACCATTGTGCCACTGTAAATATCTCTGAATGGTATTAATATAACCAAAAACATGTGTCAAGACTTTGTTTTCTTCCATTAGCTGTCAGATGCCTTGGATGAGACCAACAGTCCCACTGAGTACCTTGCAATGGTGAACAACATCATCCTGACTCGCTCTGACTTTTGGAGTCTTGGTTTGAGTCGAGACATTGACGGGATGGTAGGCATAGAGAATGTGTTGTGCTGATATGATTTCTGTATTTTTTGTTATTATTTTAATTTGTGTTTGTTTCTACTAGATCCTGAACTCTTGTCTTCATGTCATTGGGAAGGTAGAGTAGCTATGGTGAAAACTTAATTCAGATGGGTTGGATAGTATAGTTCAATGATCTATCTCTGTTACAGAGAATAGAGCACGTGTTTGCTGCAAACAGCCATGTCATTGCCACATGGTTTCCACCATCATCCACAAACCCCATGGATCACCTGCCGGTAGTTTGTTGAAAAGTTTTGCTTTTGTAGTGAAGTTTGAGCATTTCATAATCAGTTATTGATATCTTTTTACAGGACAATGCAGCCAGTCTACAGTGGGTTCTGCTTCCAGTATTTGTACCTGGACACTGGATACTCTGTGTAAATACATTTCTATCTTCCTCTATTATTACCTTGCACAACAAAGTTGCTCATTTCTGGTTTAAATTTTTTGGTTTATTAAATGCATGGCAGCTTTGTAAGTGTTTCTGTAACGTTCCATAACTTTATGTGTCTGGTTATATTTGAACACATTTAACAGATACTGAGGCCACAGGCTCGGGAGATTTTCTTCCGAGATCCCCTCTGTGGCAGCAGCTGGAGAGATCAGAGTAGAGTCCATCTTTTCAGGTTTTTAGGGCACCTTCCAAGATCTTGCCTGGACAGTGGTAGTTCTGTTTTAAACCACTTGTCCTTTGTTTGTTTAATAAATGGTTCTGTTTTTATTTGAATTTAATTTTCCCCTGCATTGAGATGTTACAAACAACAAAAGGGAGTGTTTGCAAGGGATAGACGTAATTGTTACATTATTCTACGCAGATGGAAACAGAACCATACATTTTGTTTGATGGGCCAGTTCTGTTTAAGCCCATTACAAAAATGTTTGATTTGAAGTTCCAGCCTCTTCCTTATTCACTTTCAGCTTTGTTCCAAGTGTTGCTTTGAAATGGTTTATTGTACTTTTATTTACTTCCACTTACTCTTTGACCAGGCACATTGCTCACAGCCTGTCTCCTGGCCCTTGGAGACAGCTTGGTGTGAATGATGTTCAGGTGAGACGTTACTACATTGCATTTGCTAACATTTGCTATTTTCTTGCCATTCTTTTATTAAATACTACTTTCACACCCAAGGGCCTAACACTGCAAGGATGCTCCAACAACTGTGGCGTGTTTGTTTTCATGGTAAGAACTACTCAGTATGTTATATCGATGATATCTAAAGTGTTTTTTCTGCATTTAAAACACACTCTTTGTATTGAAAAATTGTATCCTCACAGAATATGCATGACATTATATTAACCAGTATCTCTTAAATTACAGTACGCTCTGTACATTGTAATGGGGGCCAGTTGCGATTTCAGTGAGGTATATGCAAATTGTGACACGTTATGCTTGACTGTAGCGATGAAGGTATTATTTTTCAAAACATATTTAATCTTCTGCATTTCCTTCTTCACAGGAAAACATGCTGCAAATTCGAAGATGGTGGTGTCTTGTTCTCCTGCAGAACTTCCCCATGCCGTAAGCCCCCTCAGTATCACACTTTTAAACCAGATTCTTTTAGATCACGTTTTACTGTATTCACTGTTATCTGACCTGCATGAATGTTTTCATTGTGAATGTGGTTGTCATTAAATCACCAATCTGAAGAATAGAGATTGCAGCAAAGAAAAAGGCAAAAAACTACAGGTGAGAGGTCATGTGATAAAGTAGTATATAATGAAACTATTGCTTGAAGACTGATCCTGCCACTTATTTCAGGATGTGGCTGAAGTCCCCCTGAAAAAGTTGAGGCTTTCGGAATCTGCCACTGACGCATCAGGTATTGTTCCAGCCAGCACTGTCTGTCAGGAAGACTACGAGACATTCTTCTGTCAAGAAATTATTGACAAGACATGAAGGTGTTTTGTGCTTTTAAGAAAAAAGAATAATGTGTTCAACGGGGCTGAAGCTTAATTCATTACATCTGACCTCTACAAATGTACATGGTTCGTGAGTTGTACAGACTCTGATATATTATGTCTGGCATAATCATATACGGAAGTCCCTATACAGAGATCAGAGATTATGTTTTTGTTTGTTATGTAGAATGAAGGCCAAACTAAGAGCCCTCTTTGATATGAGGAAAGACATGTAACGTAGACTGTCAGTTCAGTCTTATATCCTTGAGTGGATTATGACACTTTAAGAAAGTCGTTAGTGCAAAGTTTAGGAAATCTGTGTTATCAGCCAGTAATAACCATGGCATGTTCAGGTATCAATGGCTTAGACATTCCTGCTGTCTCTGATCTCCTTAATGTAGCTGATATGATCCAGTGTACAAAAAATCCAAATCTGTTTATGTGGCATTTAAAGCCATGAGTTGGACTGAGAACTGTTGTTTTTGGGGCAGTATCTAACTCTGACCAGTAGAGGGCGCATTCGCTACATGGTGTGTTCATGGGTAGGGATACTCTCGCGTGATTACACCCCGAGAACGGGAACACCCACGGATGTCAGTGAATGAACTGTGATGTTAAAACCATCTTTTTGCTCTTTACAGCATCAAGATAAAAGAAATTAAAATTCAATGTGTAGTGGAGTACAACTTCGTATTGTGCCACGCTACATCTACGTATGCTGTATGTCACAAATTCCACTCACTGTTTCAGTCCAGCTAGCCCTAGTTTGACAGGGTTTGAGTTAGGGGAGCGTTGAACCCAAATAAAAAGTTGTGTCGCTATAGTATTACAACTCCTGGCACAAATTATGGAATCACCAGTCTTGGAGGACGTTCGTTCAGTTGTTTAATTTTGTAGAAAAAACAGATCACAAACATGACAAAAAACTAAAGTCATTTTATTTGCAACTTTCTGACTGTAAGACACACTAAAAGATATCAAGAGGAAAAATTGTAGCCAGTAACAATTACTGATTTAGACCAAGCACAGGGAATAAATGATGGAATCACTGAATTCTGAGGAAAAAAATGATGGAATCACCCCTACATTCTCATTCCCAAAACTAGCACTGTAAGCAGTAAGCACCACCCAGTATGGTGCGAATGAATAATGCAATGTAAAGTGTCTTTGAGTGTCCTGAAAAGCGCTATATAAAACCAATGCATTATTATTATTATTATTATTATTATTATTATTATTATATTATTATTTGATACAAGAAAATGTTTTCCCAAAGAACTATTTTTTGGCTCCAGACCTGATCCTGATATAAATAGTAATGCTGATATAAAATTAATCTTGACAGTAAATCACATAAGATGCTAGGTGATACATACAAAGTGTTCTTTCCTTAATAAGAAGAATAAAGATACAGTTCAGCTTAATGTACAATCATTAAATGGTTTGTAGTCCAGCATTTAGAAGCTGTATTGACGTTTGTGAATGTGCTACATAGTCTCCGCCACCAGACAAACCAGACGGCGACAATAAACGAGTCAAGCTCAACGTGGGCGGAGTTAAACGTTTAACTCCGCCCACGTTGAGGCACGCCCCGTTCTGCCGGCTGCAGTCAGGGGCTTCTCCTCACAGGCTCTGTTGACATTGAGACCATCTTCCTCTGTGACTTCTCTGCTGCCATGAGCTGGATGTGATGTTCCTGACAGAGACGTGGCTGCTTGAAGGTGAACTGGCCTCCTGATGGAACTCTGTCCCCAGAACTGCGGCTTCTTCAGCTCTCCCAGCATGCCATTGGGCTCACTTGGGGCCCGTTTCTGTCTTTCTGGACTGTTTGAAGTGATTGAGGTCAAGTTGACCATCATTGAAGTCCTCATGACTCATGTTTTCATTTCCTTCAGTCAGGATGGTCATTGGATGAGCACTGGAAAAGACTGAAGCCAAGATGGCGCCAGTGTGGTTGGCATGCCGTCTGTCTCTGCGATCTCTACTTGTGTTTGTGGCATATTGACAACTTTTGCTGTAAAAGTCAATTCTCTGCTGGTCTGTGAGCGACAAACATTACTGGATCTTCGACCCACGGCTTAATACTTGATAGATTATAAGTGTGAAGGACAGGGGAATCCTCATCCACCTTTCCTGGCTGGGATACCGGCTCACCTCTGCCGTGTCTTGGCTCCACCTCCACGCAGGGCCGCCGCAGACGCTGGGGGAAGCGAAGCGGGAGGCTGGTGAAGCTAAAGGCTCATCTGTTGCTCGGGCGCAGCACTTTTTTTACGTGTCATGTTCCCAATAGGACTCGTTGCCTCGTTGCCCAGTGTTGTTTTCGTTAACGATGACCGACGAAAATATTTCGACAACGCCCCTTTTTTCCGTGACTAAAACGAGACGTGACGAGCTAAAATTATCTCTTTAAAGACGGAAATGTGACGAGACGTATCTGTTGTTTTCGTTAACGAGACGAGACGAGACGAGACGAGACGAAAATGTCGGTATTTTGACTTTCAAAAGAAATGAAAACAAATGCGATTCCTCCAGCCAGTTCACGCAGATCGGCTGCTTTACTCTGAAAATATCAGCAATTCTTGAGCTGCTTCCTGCATGCCTGCACTGCATGCGCCGGCGCACTAGAGAGTGGGCAGCAACTTTCGCCCGGGCTCGGCGGGAGGAAAAGATGCAGCGATTTATGGATGTACTTTAATCAGAATCCAGCAGAAATAAAACAGAACGCCTCGTAGTGGGAGACGGAGGATCTAATCCAACTGTTGACTGTTTGTTTTTACTGTGAAGCTGCAATAGGAGCCCACCACTAATTAGTGAAGATTTTTACCCAAGTACCTAATAATCTTTACTTTTTCTTGTTCTTTTCTTTTTTTAAAAAATAATCCAGGTGTTGTCTTATTTTGAAGAAATGTATTTTCACTCTTGTTTAAAATTAGTATAAAGAATTCAGGTAAGGAATACTTACAAAGTTTATCAAACTCAAGTTATATTGTCATTTCAGTTTTGAAGACTTCCAAGTGTTTCATACCATCAAGTTTACCCAAGGAATTAATTTAGTTTATTTCAGTTGTTTTAATGGTAGTATTTTCCTCATAACCATCTTAATATTGGTGTTATCTCTCCTCCAGAAGTAACAGGCAGTTACTCTGACCAGTTCAAATCAGTAATAGAAACATAACAGACCAGTTTTAATAAAGATCTCAGCCTTTATATCAGTATGGACATTATAAAATAGCCTGAAAGTATCAGCAAAACTCCTATTAGTCCTCTCATTCTGTCTGCAGAGCTCATATAAGCACTGCATTGAGGTTGTAAAGTATCAAACTAGTCCAGTTATTATTTAATTCACAAGGAATCAATGTGTTATGATGGTTTTGTGCCATTTAAGTATATTTTATTATGTTTGTTTGGTTTAGAATTTCCTTTGTCTTTTTTCTCATGTACTATTGTTTCAGCCTTTTTTAATGACTAAAACTGGACTAAACCCGTTTGGTTTTCGTCAACTAAAACTAGACTAAAACTATGAAGTGTTGAAATGACTAAAACTAGACTAAAACTAATGAGCATTTCGTCCAAAAGACTAAGACTAAAACTAAATCAAAGCAGGCTGCCAAAAACAACACTGGTTGGACCTGCGTAATCTTCGGCCTCTGCAGCGGGTGTATAGCAGGGCTAACACTCAGGCTAACACCGCGGCTCCTATCCGGATGGCGCTAACAAACGCCAACTCATTGGTGAACAAGACATTTATCCTAAAGGATTTTATTGAGATTTTCTCTTCATTACTGAAAGTAAGACCGGAGCTGGTGAGTCGAGTGCTTTTTCTGAACTTTTGCCCCCTGGTTTCAGCTATTTCTCGACACCAAGAAACTGTCATGGTGGTGGCGTAGCGACTGTGTTTAACAGTGTTTACAAGTGTGCACAGCTCGCCTTGGCTGCGCCTTGGAGTTTTGAGATCAATACTTTTGTTTTGTCTTCTGATTCACCCATTCTGTGCGCTGTTGTGTACCGGCGACCTGGATATAATAAGTACTTTATCAATGACTTTTCCAGCTTCTTAGCTGATGTTATGTCAAGGTTCGACCGCTTGTTGATTTTGGGTGATTTTAATATTCACGCAGTATGCTGCCCAGGTAAACCTATGACAAGAGTTCCTGGACCTTATTGATACATTTAACCTCGTGCAGTCTGTTTCTGGAGCAACGCATCGGTATGGACACACGCTGGACTTAGTGCTATCCCATGGCATTTCAGTGTGTAATGTTGAAGTCTGTGACCCTGTATTTTCAGACCATTGTCCAATTGTTTTTGATGTTCCCGGTCCACATAACATGGTTAAATCTTGTGTTCCTGCACGACACTGTCGCATCATTAACTCTGCCACTGCTGCTCAGTTCTCTGTTTCCTTTGAAAACTCAGTGTTGGCTGCTGATATTTCTTTTTTCGATGTTGATATTGAAACGTTTTTCCAACATTTTGAATCAACCTGCCAGTCAGTTTTAGACAGTGTTTCTCCTCTTAAAGTGAGACGACCAAAACCTGAAGCTGAGCCTTGGCTAAATGAGTCCACTCGTGCCATCAGACATGAGTGTAGATAGGCTGCAAGTGTCTCTTGAAATTTTACAGAAATGTCTGCAAAGGTATCAGAAATGTGTAAAAGCAGCTAAAGCTAATATTTTGCTGATATTGTGACAGCCAATAGGCAAAAACCACGAGTTCTTTTTAATATGGTGAACAGAGCTCTGAACATTCCTCAGTCGGATGGCCTGGAAGCCTCACCTGAGGTCTGTGAGAATTTCCTGAACTTTTTTGTGAATATGATTGTGTCTACAAGGGCCCTTATCAGCCCTCCAGCTGTCAGTTCACCTGTTTCTGCCTCTTGCTCAGCTCTGCTCCATACGTTTGAGCCAGTAACACTCTCTTGCTTAGAAAAAGTGGTTTGTAAAATGAAGCCTGCTGGTTCCCCAATGATCCTACTCCTCCACGTCTGTTCAAAGAAGTGTTTCCTTCTATTGCAACTTTTGTTTTACATTATGTTAATGGAAGCTTGGCAAATGGAGTGGTCAACAAAAGTTTGAAACATGCTGTTGTTCAGCCATTGTTAAAAAAGTCTGGCCTTGATCCTAAAGATCCTGCAAACTCACGTCCGATTTCCAAACTTCCATTTCTGTCTAAAATCTTGGAAAAATGTGTTTTTAATCGTTGAAAGCTTTTTAGATGAGCAACAGATCCCAGAGGTTTTTCAGTCGGGTTTTAAAAGTCTCCACAGTACTGAGACAGCTCTGTTGAGAGTTTTTAATGACATTTTTATGTTTGCTGACTCTGGACAGATGGTTCCTTTAGTTTTATTGGACTTGACTGCAGCGTTCGATACAGTGGATCATGAAATCCTCCTGTCCCGCCTTGAAAATCTGGTTGGGATTAAGGGATCCGCTTTAGAGTGGTTTCGCTCCTACTTGAAAGACAGAAGTTTTTGCGTCAAAATTGGTGATTTTGTGTCCTCCCAGCTCCTCTGTCGTGCGGCGTGCCACAGGGGTCAATCCTTGGGCCACTTCTTTATTCTTTATATCTGCTTCCGCTGGGATCTGTTCTACGGAGGTTTCGTGTGTCCTTCCATCTTTACGCCGATGACTGTCAAATCTATGTACCTCTGAAGTGTGAAGATTCATTCAGTGCTGCACAACTTCTGGACTGCATTAACACGACTAAGGACTGGATGTCAGAAAATTTTCTGTGTCTCAATGATAGCAGAACTGAGGTTCTTCTGGTTGGTCCATAGTAAGGCCAGCAGTAAACAAGTTAACTTGGGGCCTTTGAGTCAGTTTGTTAAGCCCACTGTTACAAACCTGGGTGTTAAAATGGACCATGAACTCAACCTTGATAAGCAGTTTAGTGCTGTTGTGAAGTCAAATTTTTTCCATCTGAGACAGATCACTAAGGTAAAATCTTTCCTCTCAAAACACAATTTTGAAATATTGATTCATGCTTTGTTTCAACTCGGCTGGACTATTGTAATGCTCTTTATGCCGGCATTGAGGAGAGTTTACTGAAGCGTCTGCAGCTCGTTCAAAATGCTGCAGCTCGCCTTTTAACTGGCACACGAAAATACGACCACATATCACCAGTGTTGTCGTCTCTTCATTGGCTTCCTGTCTGCTACCGGATCGATTTTAAAGTTCTTTTATTTGTTTTCAAATCTTTAAATGGTCTTGCCCCACCATATTTGTCTGAACTGCTGGTACCTTATGTGCCAGGACGTCATCTCAGATCAGCAAACAAGGCTCACCTTGCGGTTCCTGATACAAATCTCAAATGTAGGGGTTATCGAGCATTTTCTACCGCTGGTCCAAAACTGTGGAATGATTTACCTCTGCACATAAAGCAATCAGATTCTCTTCCTATTTTTAAGTCCCGTCTTAAGACTCTCTTATTTTCTTTGGCTTTTACTAGTGTGAGACTGTATTTTACTGAAAAGTTGTCAGTGTTGTCTGATTAATATTTTCATGTCTATTTCTATTCTATGTTTTTATTTGTGTCTGTACAGCACTTTGGTCAACACTTTTGTTTTTAGTAGTGCTTTATAAATAAACTGGACTGGACTGGACTGTCCAGGCTGTCAGGAGTCTGGATCACCTGCCTAATTCATGACAATCAGTTGAGTGTTTTTGCTTCTTCAGTATGTGGCTCGTTGGTCTAGGAGTATGATTCTCACTTAGGGTGTGTGAGATCCTGGGTTCAATTCCCGGACGAGCCCTTCAGTTGTCATTGATCTCTCCTACAAATGGTTTTCAGGTTTGTTTAGACAAAGTCTGGCCACCGGAGGAAAATAATGTGATTACTTTGATATATTCCAGTTAAAAGTGAGGGTAACGAGTGTGGAAACCCTCCTCAGATTCAGAGCGACCGGCCCCCAGTGACGTGGAGGGAAACCCCGTAGCGTCAGCACAGGTTCAGACTGCTGAACGAAGCCACACCTGGCTTTACCAACGTGACACAGCTGCTGAAGGAGCTCCGGCTCCATGCTGCTCACTCAAAGGAGGAAGAACCAGATGTTGGACTCTGCAGGCCAGGGGCCTCGTTGATCACACACTGTGGAGGATCCACACTAAAAGTCTACCAGCACCAAAAGCAGAAACATCCTCTGATTTATAAACCATGCAGCTCTTTCCCTTTATAAATCCAGTCCAGCTGGAAGACTGTGCAGGTGGATTCACCTCATATCACCCTCCACACACACACTTTCTACCAGGAATGGTCACAGTACCTCAGGAAGATTCTGATCTCAATAAGCTGCTGATCGCTGGAGTTTTACTCTCAATCATGGCAGAGAAGACAAGGAGGGGATTTCAACAACTTCTACATTGATTTGTTGAGGGAAATATGATTTTACCAGATGATCTTATTGCTTTTTTCAAACATTTTACAATTACTCTTCCTCTCTCTTTGGTTGCCGCCACCAGCCTTGTGGCTTTTGGAGTCATCTGAAGGTTTTTTTTCAGACATTTGTATCCCTGTGATTAGTTCGGGTTAGTTAATTTCATACGTGTGGATAGCAGGAAGTAAGAAACTGTTAAGAAAATAAAAAAACTTAAGTTTCCTTTTGTAGTGGTTTAAAGACAATAAAAAGTGTTATCAATGGTTTGAAGATTGTGTAACCTACATGTAACTGTTGAACTCCGGGCTGTGATCCAATCAGAAGACTCTGTTCGCTCTAGGAGTGGAGAGTGAAAGTCTGAACGCAGGTTGGTTGTAGTGATGGTACCCTTTTATATAATTGTGCAAGCAGACAAACAAAACAACAGACAAAAAAAACAAACAATAAATTGATAATTATAGAAAACCAAATGACGTTCAACAAGGAAAAAACTATATACCATACGTCACGCAATGCAGCGCGTCATTGTCCACTGGAAAACCACAAATAGAATTTGTGTGTCAGATGGGAAAGCAACCAGTTCAGGTCCCACTTGTGAGTGTCCAGGGGGAAATCCAAATTGGGGAAAGGGATGTACTGATTGAAAAGTGGCCTGTGAATGAGTTGCAGGGGCAGAACGAGGGCAGCTGCAGTGTGATGTATCCTACCAGCCTGACCAGGCAGAGTAGAACAGCGCAGGGCAGAGCAAGACAGAGCAAGGTCCACACTTGGTCTGTTTCTCCAAGTTCCTTCTTCAGGCTCTCGTGCCTGACTGGGCTTTCTGGCTCGCCATCGCCACCTGGCCAATTCCGACGTTTGTTCTCTGCACGGCTCGGCTACAGATGGCCGACGGCTCTGGCAATCAGCTCCTGCTGCTCCTCCTTCCAAACGTGCCCCCAACGCGACTAGCGGCCGCCAGCTGCAGCCTGTGTTTGTAGACTGCTATTGGGCGCTTCGTCACGTGACCGCGTGACGTCACGACGCACGGTGCGGAAGAAATAACTTTTTTTATGAGGAAAACCAAGAGAGAAAGGGCTTTTCTCACCTGGGTTACATCCTCCCCCCTTTAGATCATGCAACTCCTGGTGCATGCTAAACTTCGTACACACGAGATGGCACAAGGTCAGAGGCTGCAGCGGTGCCAAGCGCGTCACTATAAGCGTCAATAAAGCCATGAAATAATGTTCGTACGACTGCAATAACCGGATTACCTAATGCCGCATACTGAAGGCGATTAGGAGGTTGACGCTGCCGACTAGACTGTCGAACAACAGGAATTGCTTCAACGACCGGATCAGGTTAGGTTGGAAGTTCAGAAGGTATGTTTTCTGGACTGAGCAATTGCTCGTTTTGGCTGGGTGACATCTCTGCTTGGTCAAGGAGCACTGGTTCTTCTATGGGTCGATCTTCAGGAACACAAGTTGCTGGCATTCCTTCAGGTTCAGGCAAATTTTCACCAGGCTCAATTTCTTCTTCCCTTGCAGGTAAAGTAGCCCCAGACTCAGCAGAGGATTCACCACAGGCAGGTGACTGCAAAACTTCTGGACCTGGGTCCACGGGATTCACTATGGACGCAGGTGAACTTTGGAATAGGAATGAGGTCGGATTGATTCGGACTTGAGGCACATCCCATCCATCTTCTTCCTCAACCAGATCTTCACTGGAATCAACACTTGCTGGTTCCTGGCTCCGGGTTTGAGGACGATGTGGTGGTGTAACTGGTACAGGATCTGCATCACCACACGCCGGCAGGAAGGGACATGGGAGAAGTAAATCTCGATGCAATGTACGAGTTGGCCCATCTGACCTGTTCTCTGGCTGCACTGTGTACACGGGCAGGTCTCCAGCACGTTTCACAACGACGTACACATCTCTCTCCCATTTATCTTCAAGCTTGTGCTTGCCACGAAGTCTGACATTTCGCACTAAGACTCGATCACCTTCCTCCAGACATGAGGGAGTAACTCGCTGATTGAAGCGAGCTTTGTTCCTTTCACCAGATCGTGCCGCATTCTGTGACGCTAACTGGAAACTCTCTTCCAGTCTAGACCGTAAACTGTCAACATACTGCGAATGAGAACTGGACTGATTCTCCCGCACAGGCAAGTTGAAAGCCAGATCAACCGGAAGACGCGGTGAACGGCCAAACATCAGCTCATACGGCGTAAACCCAGTGACATCATTCCGTGTGCAGTTGTAGGCATGCACTAACGGTTTCACGTAGTCCTTCCACTTAGTCTTCTGCTTATGCTCCAGAGTACCAAGCATACTGAGCAGAGTAAGGTTAAACCTTTCAACTGGGTTTCCCCGAGGGTGGTAAGGGGTGGTTCTGGTTTTAACAATACCAGCAAATTGACACAGCTCTTTGATCAATTTTGACTCGAAGTCAGGCCCTTGGTCAGTATGGAGGCGTTCTGGTATTCCATAGTACACTATGAAATTCTCCCATAGACACTTCGCCACTGTTTTCGCCTTCTGGTTTGCTGTGGGAATGGCCACTGAAAACTTTTTGAAGTGGTCCGTAAAAACCAGAATGTCCTTTGTATTGCTTTGATCAGGTTCCAGTGACAAGTAATCCATGCAGAGTAACTCCAAGGGACGAGTAGTCTTGATATTAACCAGTGGTGCTGATCTCTCTGGAAGTGCTTTACGTCGTACACAACGATGACAAGTCTTAATCTTCGCTTCAATATCAGCTGCCATACGAGGCCAAAAAAACCGGGTACGGACAAGATCTATAGTTCGCTCGATGCCCAGGTGACCCATGTCGTCATGCAAGCTCTTAAAGACAACTGATCTCTGATCTTCCGGCAATACCAGCTGGAACGAAACTTGTTCTCCATCTTGCCTTCTCCGATACAAGATGTCCTCTTGCAGCTCAAGGCGGTTCAGCTCCCTCAGCAACAGCGCAATTTCTGGGAGCTCTTGTTTCGCTGTCGGGAGAACTTTCTCCCCAGTCTCCATCTGGTGGATGACCTCACTTATGACTGGATCAGCACGTTGCTTTTCTTTGAGGTCCTGATGTGACAGGGAGGGAACAACTGGTAGGCCATGAAGATCTTCACGAACATAGCAGTCAGGAATGGCTTGAGCTGACAGGCTCAAAGACTCAACTAAGGCCACGGGATTCTCTGCCAAACTGCTCGGCTGACTGATGACAAGGCAGCGGTGACAGATGGCTGAGACAATGGCTGGATCAAGCTCCTCAGAGTCACCAAATTCAATGACATGCTCCTCAGTGAATTTGTTGATGAGATCTTGATCTTTTAGTATTGCTGGGTCAGCCAAATGGTTGTGAGGACGCCGAGATAGAGCATCAGCATCCAAATTCTGCTTCCCAGCTCGATATTGCAGCTTGAAAGTATAGGTGGATAAAGCAGCAAGCCACCTGTGACTGGCAGCATCCAACTTCGCTGTTGTTAACAGGTAAGTGAGCGGGTTATTATCAGTCACTACCACGAAGTTGGCCCCGTACAGGTAGTCATAAAACTTTTCACACACACTCCACTTCAGTGCGAGAAATTCCAACTTGTGGGCAGGATATCTGGACTCACTCGCCGATAGGCCACGGCTGGCGTAGGCGATCACTCTCAGCTGACCTTCCTGCTCCTGATACAAAGCTGCGCCAAGCCCAGTGGTGCTGGCGTCTGTATGTAAAATATATGGCAGTTTTGGGTCAGCGAAGCCAAGTACTGGGGAACTGGTCAACCTTTCAATGAGCGTTTCAAAAGCAAGCTGGCAGGCAGGTGACCATCGCTCTCCAAAGGGCTGCTTTGGGTCCTGGGTTTTAGCTGGACTGGATCTCTTCTGGGCTTTGGAGGTAGGCACATAACCACGCGTCAAATCATTGAGAGGCTTTGCAATGGTAGAGTAACCCTTTAAAAACCTCCGGTAATAGCCAGCAAAACCTAAGAACGACTTGAGCTCCTTTAAAGTTCTTGGAATTGGCCAGGTTTTTAAGGCAAGGATCTTATCTGGATCAGTCTCAACTCCCTTTTCTGAAACAATGTGTCCCAGATATCTCACAGACTTCTGGAAAAATTTACATTTCTCAGGAGAGAGCTTCAACCCATATTCTTTCAAGCGATGTAGTACCCGCAACAACCTTCGCTCGTGTTCTTCCAGTGTGTCTGAAAAGACAATCAGATCATCCAAGAAAACCAAAACTTCTTTCAAATGAAGATCCCCCATGCTCTTCTCCATTAACCGTTGAAACGTAGATGGAGCGTTCGTTATCCCTTGTGGCATCCGGTTAAACTCCCAAAATCCAATGGGCGTAACAAAAGCGGTTTTAGCTTTGTCAGCTTCATTCATCTCGATCTGGTAATACCCAGATTTCAAATCGAGAACACTGAACCATTTAGAACCAGACAATGCGGACAGAGACTCCTCCAAGTTTGGCAGAGGATAGGCATCCTTAACTGTCTGTAAGTTCAGTTTCCGATAATCAACACACAATCGTATGTCACCATTCTTCTTACGGACCACGACAATTGGGGATGAAAACGACGATTCTGACTCCCGAATCACTCCAGCTTCCAGCAGGTCTCTTAGATGTTGCCGGACAGCCTCGATGTCTTGAGGGTGGATAGGCCTGGCTCTGTGCTTGAATGGAGTTTCATCATGGAGCTTTATATGATGTTTCACCCTGTCTGTGCGTCCAAAGTCTGTGTCACTGAGGGCAAAGACGTCAGGGATCTCGTTGAGCTTCTCAGTGATCCTGGTCTTCCACTCTGGTGGAATTGGTGAATCTCCAAATTCCAACTTCAGAGCAGGGGAATTTTCTAATGATGAATGATGTGACACACTGTGTGATAGGATTTGGGGTGCAATCACAAGGTCAGCGATGGTAGACAGAGGTGGAATGGTTACAGCCTGATCTGACTCATTACTGAGGATAACTGGAATCTTTCTTTGGGAATCACTTGACAGCGTAATCAACGAGTTTTTAACACACAGCCCACCTGGCAGCGGTGAACCTGGGTGCTCCACGAGCGCCCATCGACCAGAAGACAGCATACTGGTGTGAATGGAGCCATCAACGAGGGTGGTGGAACCAGCAGGGATGAGGACTGGAGATTTACTGGCTAACCTCACAACACTATCACTGCCCACCAATTGCTGTTGGTGGCGGATCTGTAACAGTTTAAGCACTGCCTTGTAGCCATGGGCAGCTGGCTGGAAGTTGGCATACTCACTCCCCATATACTGGCTGTAAAGTGGCTCTAAGGTATTCATACCTATTAACACCGGAGACTGATGGTTCCCAGTGTCAGGAACGACAAGTGCCAGCGTGGAGACGTCAAAATCAGCTCCCAGGAATTCACTGGGGAAAGTGACCACCATCTCCACGTAGCCAAGGTACGGAACTGCTTGACCTGCAGCTCCCTCAACCTGCAATAAGTCACACAAGGATCTCACGGGTTGGTCTGCAAAATACTGGTTGTAGAATGATACCGGGACCGTAGTGACTTGCGATCCTGTGTCCAAGAGACAGTTAAATTCTTCACCAGCGATTCTGATGTTGGCTGTGCAGCGGGATCCAACTAAACCCTTAGGTAATGTAGCTGGAACAGAAGTGGTTTGGGTTATTTCTTGACATCTCACATATTTTTCCTCATTGGGACATTGTGGGTCCACAACAGTTCCGGTTCGCCCCCCAACTGGAACTGACTCTAGTTTAAAGGATATTTTGCAGAAGCGTTTGATTTCTGCCATCTTTGTTGTTTTTCAGCGAGCTGTTTCTTCTTAGCTGCGACAAGTGCAGAGTTTGGGGGGTTGTCACATTGAGGCTTGATATGGCCATCCTCACCACACCGATAGCAGTAGCCGGCTCTGGGAACAGAGGACGGGTTCTTTGGTGGCTTGGCCGTCCTCTGCCCCTCACCCCATTTACGGCCTGGTGTGGGCTTCCAAGCAGTGGACTGACTGTTGCCTGATTGGGCAGCAGTAAGGGCTGCAAGTTGCTTTTGCATATCAACTATTTGTTGAGCAAGTTGCTGCGTGACATTAGTGAGTGCAGCAATCTCTCCCTTCTCTGCGCTGTCGGAGTAAGCATACTGCACGTGAGTTGCAGCTTTGGTTCGGGATGAACCGAGATGCTGTTTCATCCGGATGGCTTTTGCAGCTTCGCGATCTTCCTCAGTTCGCAGAAGAAGCAGAAACTCGGCAAACGAAGGTGGGTTGTGTTTCCGCTGCTTCAATTGAAGTCCGGTAATAAGAGAATCATCCCAACAGCCACGGCAGAACTGGGTCAGTAAATGTCGGTCAAAGTCTTTGTTTAGGACTCCGCCTCGTTTTACTGCCTGATTTAGTGCCACCTGCAGTCGCTGTAGGTAATTGGATGGTTTCTCTCCAGCATCTTGGAATGTGTCCATAAACTTGGCGTATAGTTCATCGCCATCCTGAACAGTACCAAACGCTGAATCAAGTGTCTGCAGATACACTGTTGGTGGGGTGTCGGGTCTCAGATGCTTAACCACGTCAGCGGCAGGTGGTAACAAGCTATCAAAGATCTTGCGTGAACGCTGGAGATCAGACACTGCAGGATCCTTCAATAACAGCTCAACTCCAGACCGCCAAGTGTCATAATCTGACTCAGTTTGTGGTCTGGGTGATCTCCCAGAGAAAGCTCTGAGACGCTGTGTGGAGTGCATTGTGCTGTCATCATTCTTGACAATATGCTCAACCACATAACGCTGAACTTCTGGTGGATTGAGGTTGTCATGTGACATACCTGGCAGGGAAGGTCTCGGGGTATATTGGCTTGTGGGATCGAGCTGGATGGTTGGCTGTGGCACAGTGTTGTAATCTGCAGCAGAACCAATCGGGTGACCAGAAACGAGAGGAGAATACATGGATGGAGTCTGCGGACTGTCTCTGACTGCAGTAGTACTGCCCTCCACAGGGCACTTATCCTCAGTGGTCGTGGGGTGGAGCTTGGTGACTGTCTGACCGAGCAGAGACATCACCCCATTAAGGACAACTGCGAAATCTTGCCCTGTCAATTTAGCTACTTTTTGGAGTTCTGACAGGTAGCTTTCTGTCTGCAGTTTCCCTACTTCTTTTGCACAAACTGTAGACAAGTCCAAAATCTCATATGTAACCTTGCCGCCGTCACACACACAGGTATATGGTAAATACGGGCGGAAAGCACTCAACGCCGCGCCTGAACTATATTCGACCACAATCGAACGGTGAAAAACGGAACCAGGTTCATCTATATACTCAAACTTCGAAATAGAGCCGTACTGTTTTAAGAAGTCGATAGCCTCTTCGTCTGTCTTAGTTTTTGTTGCCTCCTTTATCAAAACTGCGTTCGAAATCTTAATGCCATGTTTTTCGAATATGTCCATGTTTACACAATAAATGTATATAAATACAAAACCAAAAAAAAAAATATGTTCAGCTTTTTCTCCACTCCTGGCTAGGCTCGCCACGTTATGTAACCTACATGTAACTGTTGAACTCCGGGCTGTGATCCAATCAGAAGACTCTGTTCGCTCTAGGAGTGGAGAGTGAAAGTCTGAACGCAGGTTGGTTGTAGTGATGGTACCGTTTTATATAATTGTGCAAGCAGACAAACAAAACAACAGACAAAAGAACACAAACAATAAATTGATAATTATAGAAAACCAAATGAACGTTCAACAAGAAAAAAAACTATATACACGCATACGTCACGCAATGCAGCGCGTCATTGTCCACTGGAAAAAACACACAAATAGGATTTGTGTGCCAGATGGGAAAAGCAACCAGTTCAGGTCCCACTTGTGAGTGTCCAGGGGGAAATCCAAATTGGGGAAGGGGATGTACTGATTGAAAAGTGGCCTGTGAATGAGTTGCAGGGCAGAACGAGGGCAGCTGCAGTGTGATGTATCCTACCAGCCTGACCAAGGCAGAGTAGAACAGCGCAGGGCAGAGCAAGACAGAGCAAGGTCCACACTTGGTCTGTTTCTCCAAGTTCCTTCTTCAGGCTCTCGTGCCTGACTGGGCTTCCTGGCTCGCCATCGCCACCTGGCCTGTATCAAAACAGGTCCAGTGAGGTCAAATGTGTACACTTATCAAAATAACAAAATAACAAAATAACTTGTACTAAATAACAGATTGTTATCCCAATCCCATATTGTACAATATAATATCCATTATAAAATCCGATTTGAATAAATATAAATACAATCAGTGTCCAAATATCACACAATCAAAGTGCAAAAACAGCTCCAGTGATCAGCTGGGCTGTGCATGATAAACACCAGCTTCACACGGAAACCGGCTTTAAAGTGCATATTTCATATCATAGTCACCAGACAGGTGATTAATCGTCCAATAAATAAATAACAGTGTTTCAGTTCTTTTAACATTGACATATCCGGAACATAGGCAGCGTAACTGAATGAATGAATGGAGCTTCGTATGAATGGAGGCTAATGCTAATGCTAGCGCGACTCACCAATTCCGACGTTTGTTTTCTGCACGGCTCGGCTACAGACGGCCGACGGCTCTGGTAATCAGCTCCTATGATCCGACATGCACTGTGTTTAGTCTCATGATAATCAGCTCTGATTTAAGCGAGCAACGCTCCGACATACCTGCTGCTTCCTCCTTCCAAACGTGCCCCCAACGCGACTAGCGGCCGCCAGCTGCAGCCTGTGTTTGTAGACTGCTATTGGGCGCGCTTCGTCACGTGACCGCGTGACGTCACGACGCACGGTGCGGAAGAAATAACTTTTTTTATGAGGAAAACCAAGAGAGAAAGGGCTTTTCTCACCTGGGTTACATCAATAAAAAATGCATAAATGACCACGTCTGCATCATATGCAAGTTGAGACCATGAAATGGGCCTGAGATGAAGGGTAACTCCTGTTTACTGCAGAAAACACACAAAATGGTCAGAACCTCATGCAGATGTCAGGCTTGTACTGTGGCTCTCTGCCTCACTGCAAACACAGAGAGCTTTCAGGCCAGACACACCAGGAGAGTGGGCCATTTCTGCAAATAATGTAAATAATATATTTTATATCATAGTTAGAGCCTTGGTTATTTTTCTCTTAATCCCCAAGACCTCAAAGAAAAGCCATATAACATTTAACTTCTTGATAATTTTCTGTGCGTTTGCGATATATATGCGTGAAATTAATTTTTGTTTTTTTCCTCTCTCTCAGACCTGCCAACCTTGGCAAAATTTTTGGAATACCACTTGCCGGGGCAGTTGTCGACTGGGGGGGGGGGGGGGGGGATTCAGTTTTAAATTTTAAGTTTTCATTTGTTTAATGACAAATATTTAACAGATGTTTTTCTGATACACATTACATTGCGGCTGACCTTGCTCGTCGTCCCCAGAAAAGAGCTTCAAAATGCTGCTACATGTCCTTTAACTGAGCATTTTATGCTGTGTGTGTGCGCATGCGTGCGTGTGTTCCATTACTAAAACCTTTATAAAGCCATCTATACGGTGTTTCAAATTAACTGGTTTCCTTGCTAACTGGTGACTGACTTCCTTTAGCACTTCCTGCTGCTGCTGCTAGTAGCCGCAGATGTTGAAATCAGACTCATAAAAGGTCGGACACAGCTTTTTGTCTGGTTTTTAACATCTATCAGCAACAAGGGACGTGAAAGAAACCCAGTCGCCAGTTAATAGGGAATCAGTTCTTCCAAAACACCGGATCCTCTCCGGTTTCGCGACACTCCTCCTCCGCTAGTTAGCTGCTGCATTCAGGTGACTGGAGCGAGCGGCGGAATACTGAAACTCCGTCATTCACATGAAGGCAGCGGAGACAGCTGGACTCAGGAGACACTCAGGAGACATGTGAAGGAAGCGTGGACAGTTTGCACAAAGGAACGACTCTCAGACAGCTGTGAACCGGCTCTCGTCGTTCACTTGAAAGAGCCGTTCAAACGAACAACTTGTTCATTGAACGTCGCAGCACTACCAGGGCAGCACATGTGTTTCCTCCCGGTTCCAGAGCTGCGGCGCACCAGCCTAATTTACCGGTATTTTTTTCAGCGTGACAAATACAGTATGTGCCGTGACTGCGTGACAACATACCGAAATGCGTGACACTTCAGAGCTCTGCTGCTGCATCGTGTTGTCAGACATGAGAACGTCCACGGTCCGCATTTATAACAGCGCTCACAGACGTCTGCAGCTTTTTGCGTAGTTTAATGAGGCGGAGCGTACCAGCGTGTTTTGATGTGAAATTGCGTACCTGCTACGCAAAATGCATACAGGTTGGCAGGTCTGTCTCTCTATTTGGTCATATCTATTTTTCTACATTGACATGACACCGCCACAGCATGCATATTCTTAAAGCTCTGGTTGTTCTGAAAAATAAAAACATGTTAAATACTTCACTGTTCTTCACAGGGTTGAGGATTTATAAGAATTCATACTCAAATAGAGCTGGAGGAGAACAGGAGTGATTTCATAGACCATTAAGATGTCAAAGAAATGTCCATTAAGTTTTTCTTTTTTCATATATCTATATATATGTATATATATATATATATATGTATATATATATATATATATATATATATATATATATATTTTTTTTTTTTTTTTTTTTTTTTTTTTTAAACCAGCAAATATGTCCAGATTTCATGTTTTTACAACATGCTGATGATCACAATCTGCATTCCAACTTAAATTTGCATCGCTGGTTGCCTTTGTGTAATTTCTCTTTTTTCCCTTTCTTTCTGGGTCATCAGAGGACGAGGCTAACCATCCTGCTGACTGTCAGGCTAAGAGTGAACAATAATTTTATGGTGAGAGGAAGGTCCAACAAGTTTGGATGATAGCTCTATGAGGGTGTGACATGGGAAAAGGCTCAGCTGAACACTTTGATAAATGTTGACTGCAGTACATAAGCCTGTTTAAACTGACACTGTCTTTGCTCATTAACAGGAGCTTCTCAGGCATCAATCCTGAAAGAGGCTCCAAGACTAGGAAGTGGACAACAGTGAACCCTCATGTGGACACCCTTTGAGGAAACTACTGGACTTTAAGTGGGCATCACAGTTTTTTCTTTTTTTTTTTTTTTGCTGCAGCAGTTTTCAGGCTCAGTTTTCAGTGTTTTTTTTGTGCTTTTTTTTTGAAGACAACTTTGCATTATAAGATTTTTGTACAACGCTGTTGTGTTGAATGTTCAGAATGTTTGAGGCTGAGAGGAGCGCCTCATCCCTTCATCACTCTCTCTCTTCCTCTCTCACCTTTCCAGGCCTCATTCACATTGTTGTACTGTTATTATGACACAGCTGGGTAGTCCGGACAAAAAAGAGGAACATGTCTGTTGCTGTTATTGTGACACAAACGGTGGGAAGTTTATGACCAGGAGGTTTAATTTCTTGAATTTCTTGGTGGTTATGTTGAACAACCTCTATTGGTAAATAAATACGTCACTGGGCTGACAGTGACTTTACCTCAGAGTGGTGGCGGTGGGGGGTTTGCTTTAAATTGTACCATGATTGTAATGTGTATTCCTGCTGTGGCATTTTGTGGATGTTGCTTTTCTTACATATTAAAGTAAATTAGATGAAAAAAATATTGTGTGTTTATGTTACTCTGACAGCTGGATAATTGAATCGCAGGTTTGGGCTCACATTTCAGGGTGTGGTGGCTGTGGGGGGGTTGATTTTAATTGAACCATGATTATATATTTACAGTAAATGGATCCTTCATCTGCATTACTTTCACAGTAAATTACTGTCGACTTGTGCGTTACTTTCACAGCACACACTGTAAAAGCACAGGGCCCTGTTGTAATGATGCAGAGCCAAAGGTTGTAATTCCCCAGTAGTGTCCTGTAACATCACAGTACTGCTTTGTCATGGACACTGTGAAGTTACAGTGAACAGTTGTGCTTTTGCAACAATGCATTGTAATGTCACAGATGTGAAATCACAGTAAATTGTTGTGAGGACATTTCACAGTATCATGCTGTAATCATGCTGTGAAAGTCATGCAAAACTTATCCAGTAATTTACTGTGAATTCACACCGAAACATTTTGCAGTGTGCTCTCTCCAAGCAGCTCTGATTCCACTGGATGGTGGATTCCTTTCACCGTTCTTGTCAGGTGGTGAAAAACCCTCTACCATGTGGAGTGTGCTGCCACTCCACCAGAGCAGTGTCCACACTCTGGCCCCCCCTGAGGGGAGGACCCTCAACAACATTTGTTCCGCTGCCTCCTGGGCGACGCCGGCACCTTTTTCTAGGTTTTACATCATGAACCCCACCACTCCCCATCCACTGGGTGTGGTCCTGGACTCTGCAGAGGCCTCTGAGTGAGGTTGGTCTCTGGGATTCCTCCTGACTGAGTGGAGATTCATCTTTCAGTGCTTTCAGCACCGCCCCCTGGTGGTCAGTTGGGATGAAATACAATGAAAGTTCCAAACGTAACTGTGGTTCTGTGAATGTTATCTTTGCCTTGAGGTTGTGCTTTTGCTCTCTGGATAATAGTGGATGTTGAGATGTTACAAAGTTCCATTGAGATGTTCTACAGATGTTCTGCAGATGTGAGGAGGAGAACAGAGAGTGGTGGGAAATATTTAACAATCATGTCAGAACCTGAGAGTCTCCAGTGAGCAGTGTGGATCCTCCACTGCCGCTGACAGCTCCTTCACTCCTGAGTCTCCTGGATGGTTGTAGCTCAGGTCCAGCTCTCTCAGATGGGAGGACTTGGATCTCACAGCTGAGACCAGAGAAGCACAGCCTTCCTCTGAGACCAGACACCCTGACAGACTGGAGACACAAACATGGCTGCATCAAGTCAAGAAGGAAGAAGGAAGATCCTCCACATGATCAAGCAGCAGCTGGATCCTGACCTGAGAGCTTCCAGTTTACAGTGAGGACTCTCCAGTCCAAGAGACAGACGCTTCACTCCTGAATCCTGCAGGTCGTTGTTACTCAGGTCCAGATGTGTCAGACTGGAGGACTGAGAGCTGAGAACTGAGGACAGAGCTCCACAGCTTCTCTCTGACAGACCACAGCAGCTCAACCTGAAGAAGAAGCAACAATGAAAACCACATCAATGTTTGTCATGGACTCAGTTCTACATCTCTGACTTGGAGCATCACAAACACAGTGAGTGGAGGATGGAAAGCTGCTGCTCTGCAGCTCAGCTGAGACTGGAAACTTGAATCTGCCCACATGGAAAAGACATTTAAAAAGCTTCTGACAAGTTCCAGTCCCCCCCCCCCCCCGAACCCCACAGTGCTTTACAACAGCTGTGACGAGGAGAACAGAGATGAAGACCAATGTTTTCAGAGAAGACGCTCATCCAGTCAGCAGAGAGAGAGAGAACACAGGGAGAACATGCAAACCACACAGAAGGACACCAGGCTCTGGCTGGGGTTTGAACTCAGGACCTTGTTGCTGTGAGGCAGCAGTGCTGACCACTGCTCCACCGTGCAGCCCTGTCCAAAGGTTTAGTGTATTTCCAGTGTCTAGAACCTGCAGGGAGATTCAGCTTTTCTCATCTGCTTTCTATAAAGTGTGACGGAGCGGCCCATCACTGACTGTGGACAGCATGCTACATGCTACATGCTACATGCTACATGCTACATGCCACATAGCAAACATTTTAATGCCCCTGCTTGGGGTCCTTTCTTCTTCTGGTGTTCAGTTGGCGTCCAGCTTGAAGATTCCAGGACGAGGCTGTTGGGCGTCAAGAGGCTCCGTCTGCTGGAAGCCTTGAGACTGTGTTGGTCAGAGCAGCATCGGCCCTGCTGAAGCAGGACACACACACACTTTAACATCTGACACACCACACACACCCATTCTCTGACACACCACACACACACCCATTCTCTGACTGCCCATGCAGAATCTGGTCCTCCAAGACGACACTTTATCAGCCCATCATGCCTGCAGTGACACCTGGATATGAGGGTTTCCACTCTAAGACTGAACCTTGCTCTTTTCCACAGGTGCTGTCAGGTCTACAGTCTGTTCAGCCTGTCAGGCTCACATGTTATGGCTCCCTTTCGAGCGTCCTCCAGACAGGGAGGAGCTGTAGAGTCCAGTCAGAACCCTGGGATGCTATGTTGATGCTACCATGGACATTCATTCCTCTGAACAGCTTTGGTCTTTTCTGGAGGTCCTGATGGAGGCTCTGCACTGTAAAAAATTACCAGCATTTCACAATAATTAACAGTATTATTTTACAGTAACTTGTTGTAATGAAGTTTCCCTGTAATGTCCCAATGAATACCTGTAAAAACTACAATAGACTTGGATTTCATAGCATCTCACTGTTATTTTACAGTAATATCCTGCAATCTAAAACCCCTGTTATATCACAACAAGGTCTGTAATATCACAGCAACACAGTTAAACAATGCAAGGCCTTCACAGGATTCAGTAGTAATATTACAGTCAAACATTGGATTCAAAATTCCTTGGTAAGTCACATGACTTAACTGAAGTAGAGAATAATGCTGCTGCCCCAGTGACTGTGGACTGGGCCGCTAGGCATCATGGGTAACGGGATTGTTTTGGGGCCATTTCAGGGCCGTTTTAAGTGTTCTGTTTCATTTATTTGTGCTCCGTTGTGTTATACTCATGTCGGGGGTTTGTTATTGTGTGCTATTTCCACTTTTCTGTTCTTTTTGTGTTCTTTTATTTTCATGTCCTGTCAGACCGGGACTCAGAGGGGTTGCCATGGGGGTGGCCTCGACCTGCACGCCTTTAGGGGGCGCTTGTGTGCTTGTCTGGTTGCTTAGTTGTTGTAACAACAAAGCTCCAGTGTGTTGAATCTAAAGAACAGTCATCCTTGTTCGCTGCTGCCACCGCTCCATAAACGCTACAAGAAGTTGATAGGTGAACATTCGGCTCATCTGACTGACGGCATTTACACTTCCTACACGGAGCATTGAGCCAGTTTGTGGGGGCGGGGCTTTGGACGGAGCGCTGACGGAAGCAGAGGGTGGAGCTCAGAGGAGGCGCCACTTTCACTTTGTCGTCTGGGCTGAAAGGAAAAGGTGAGCTGCCTGCAAAACGTCTGTTAACATTTACTTTCAAATGAACGTTTATCGCATGACACAGTTTATATTTTGTTGGCAGGTGGCCGAAACTGTTAGAAGTTCTCTCATGTCCTCCTGTAGGTAATGAACGGTGAACGGTAGCTACCTAGTGAGAGGCTGCTAGTAACACCAATAGCAACGTTTAGCACTATTAGCTAACTGGCAACGTTAGCGTTTGCCTGTGTGGTCAGATGAAGGCTAGCTTACGCTAGCTATTTAACGCCAGCTAATGCTAGCAAGCTAATGTTAGCATTTGCCTGTGTGGTCAGATGTGGGCTAGCTAACGCTAGCTAGCTAACGTTAGCGTTTGCCCTGTGTGGTCTGATGTAGGCTAGCTAACGCTACCGAGCTAACGTTAGTGTTTGCCCTGTGTGGTCTGATGTAGGCTAGCTAACGCTAGCTAGCTAACGTTTGCAGTGTATGATCACTGCTATCAGGAAATCTCCCCTTAATCCTAATAAAAAATGCATAAATGACCACTTCTGCATCATATGCAAGTTGAGACCATGAAATGGGCCTGAGATGAAGGGTAACTCCTGTTTACTGCAGAAAACACACAAAATGGTCAGAACCTCATGCAGATGTCAGGCTTGTACTGTGGCTCTCTGCCTCACTGCAAACACAGAGAGCTTTCAGGCCAGACACACCAGGAGAGTGGGCCATTTCTGCAAATAATGTAAATAATATATTTTATATCATAGTTAGAGCCTTGGTTATTTTTCTCTTAATCCCCAAGACCTCAAAGAAAAGCTATATAACATTTCACTTCTTGATAATTTTCTGTGCTTTTGCGATATATATGCATGAAATTAATTTTAGTTTTTTTCCTCTCTCTATTTGGTCATATCTATTTTTCTACATTGACATGACACCGCCACAGCATGCATATTCTTAAAGCTCTGGTTGTTCTGAAAAATAAAAACATGTTAAATACTTCATTGTTCTTCACAGGGTTGAGGATTTATAAGAATTCATACTCAAATAGAGCTGGAGGAGAACAGGAGTGATTTCAGAGACCATTAAGATGTCAAAAAAATGTCCATTAAGTTTTTCTTTTTTCTTATATATATATATATATATATATATATATATATATATATATATATATATGTATGTATGTATATATATATATATATGTATATGTGTGTATATATAAATATATATATATATAAATATATATATATATATATGTATATATGTATGTATATATATTTTTTTTTTTTTTTTTTTTTTTACAAACAGCAAATATGTCCAGATTTCATGTTTTTACAACATGCTGATGATCATAATCTGCATTTTAACTTAAATTTGTATCGCTGGTTTCCTTTGTGTAATTTCTCTTTTTTCCCTTTCTTTCTGGGTCATCAGAGGACGAGGCTAACCATCCTGTTGACTGTCAGGCTAAGAGTGAACAATAATTTTATGGTGAGAGGAAGGTCCAACAAGTTTGGATGATAGCTCTATGAGGGTGTGACATGGGAAAAGGCTCAGCTGAACACTTTGATAAATGTTTGCATTATACTTTGCATTATAAGATTTTTGCACAACGCTGTCGTGTTGAATGTTCAGAATGTTTGAGGCTGAGAGGAGCGCCTCATCCCTTCATCACTCTCTCTCTTCCTCTCTCACCTTTCCAGGCCTCATTCACATTGTTGTACTGTTATTATGACACAGCTGGGTAGTCCGGACAAAAAAGAGGAACATGTCTGTTGCTGTTATTGTGACACAAACGGTGGGAAGTTTATGACCAGGAGGTTTAATTTCTTGAATTTCTTGGTGGTTATGTTGAACAACCTCTCTTGGTAAATCAATACGTCACTGGGCTGACAGTGACTTTACCTCAGAGTGGTGGCGGTGGGGGGTTTGCTTTAAATTGTACCATGATTGTAATGTGTATTCCTGCTGTGGCATTTTGTGGATGTTGCTTTTCTTACATATTAAAGTAAATTAGATGAAAAAAATATTGTGTGTTTATGTTACTCTGACAGCTGGATAATTGACTCGCAGGTTTGGGCTCACATTTCAGGGTGTGGTGGCTGTGGGTGGGTGATTTTAATTGAACAATGATTATATATTTACAGTAAATGGATCCTTCATCTGCATTACTTTCACAGTAAATTACTGTCGACTTGTGCGTTACTTTCACAGCACACACTGTAAAAGCACAGGGCCCTGTTGTAATGATGTAGAGCCAAAGGTTGTAATTCCCCAGTAGTGTCCTGTAACATCACAGTACTGCTTTGTCATGGACACTGTGAAGTTACAGTGAACAGTTGTGCTTTTGCAACAATGCATTGTAATGTCACAGATGTGAAATCACAGTAAATTGTTGTGAGGACATTTCACAGTATCATGCTGTAATCATGCTGTGAAAGTCATGCAAAACTTATCCAGTAATTTACTGTGAATTCACACCGAAACATTTTGCAGTGTGCTCTCTCCAAGCAGCTCTTATTCCACTGGATGGTGGATTCCTTTCACCGTTCTTGTCAGGTGGTGAAAAACCCTCTACCATGTGGAGTGTGCTGCCACTCCACCAGAGCAGTGTCCACACTCTGGGCCCCCTGAGGGGAGGACCCTCAACAACATTTGTTCCGCTGCCTCCTGGACGACGCTCGCACCTTTTTCTAGGTTTTACATCATGAACCCCACCACTCCCCATCCACTGGGTGTGGTCCTGGACTCTGCAGAGGCCTCTGAGTGAGGTTGGTCTCTGGGATTCCTCCTGACTGAGTTGAGATTCATCTTTCAGTGCTTTCAGCACCGCCCCCTGGTGGTCAGTTGGAATGAAATAGTGTAATTTCTGAATGTAACTATGGTTCTGTGAATGTTATCTTTGCCTTGAGGTTGTGCGTTTGCTTTCTGGATAACAGTGGATGTTGAGATGTTACAATGTTCCACTGAGATGTTCTACAGGTGTTCTACAGATGTGAGGAGGAGAACAGAGAGTGGTGGGAAATATTTAACAATCATGTCAGAACCTGAGAGTCTCCAGTGAGCAGTGTGGATCCTCCACTGCCGCTGACAGCTCCTTCACTCCTGAGTCTCCTGGATGGTTGTAGCTCAGGTCCAGCTCTCTCAGATGGGAGGACTTGGATCTCACAGCTGAGACCAGAGAAGCACAGCCTTCCTCTGAGACCAGACACCCTGACAGACTGGAGACACAAACATGGCTGCATCAAGTCAAGAAGGAAGAAGGAAGATCCTCCACATGATCAAGCAGCAGCTGGATCCTGACCTGAGAGCTTCCAGTTTACAGTGAGGACTCTCCAGTCCAAGAGACAGACGCTTCACTCCTGAATCCTGCAGCTGGTTGTTACTCAGGTCCAGATGTGTCAGACTGGAGGACTGAGAGCTGAGAACTGAGGACAGAGCTCCACAGCTTCTCTCTGACAGACCACAGCAGCTCAACCTGAAGAAGAAGCAACAATGAAAACCACATCAATGTTTTTCATGGACTCAGTTCGACATCTCCGACTTGGAGCATCACAAACACAGTGAGTGGAGGATGGAAAGCTCCAGTTCCAGTAGTCAGTCTTCATGTTTTATATGGATTATGCTTCAGTGTCATCATTTTTCTTTCTATTAAACACAAGTGTGGAAGTAAAATCCAGCCGTGATTCATTGTCTCCAGCTTGCTTGGCCAGAAGATCTTCTTCTTCATGTGAAATGTCAGAGTAGACATTGCAGTCCTCCAGCTGGAGCTGGAGACTCTGTTGTTTTCTGGAAGATTGAAGACAAACCATGTTCCTGAGGCACAGCGGTGATATGAGGTCTCCTGAAAGCAGCAAGGAAATGACTGAAGCCTCTTTTTCGCTCTGGGAGCTTTTTACTGCTGAGCTTTAGCATTAGCATTAGCATTTGCTTTACAATCAGTGATGTTTTCTTTGGCCCCTCCAGCTCCTGGCCCCTGGCCCTCCAGTTCCTGCTCAGCCTCTGCATGACTCCCACTGTTCTCCTCCTCTTCTTCAGCCTGGACATCCTCTTCCTCTGGTTCTGCTGGCCATGGCACCCAGCCAAACAGCCACTCACACCGTAATCCCCCCCTCCACCCCCCTGAACCCCACAGTGCTTTACAACAGCTGTGATGAGGAGAACAGAGATGAAGACCAATGTTTTCAGAGAAGACGCTCATCCAGTCAGCAGAGAGAGAGAGAACACAGGGAGAACATGCAAACCACACAGAAGGACACCAGGCTCTGGCTGGGGTTTGAACTCAGGACCTTGTTGCTGTGAGGCAGCAGTGCTGACCACTGCTCCACCGTGCAGCCCTGTCCAAAGGTTTAGTGTATTTCCAGTGTCTAGAACCTGCAGGGAGATTCAGCTTTTCTCATCTGCTTTCTATAAAGTGTGACGGAGCGGCCCATCACTGACTGTGGACAGCATGCTACATGCTACATGCTACATGCTACATGCCACATAGCAAACATTTTAATGCCCCTGCTTGGGGTCCTTTCTTCTTCTGGTGTTCAGTTGGCGTCCAGCTTGAAGATTCCAGGACGAGGCTGTTGGGCGTCAAGAGGCTCCGTCTGCTGGAAGCCTTGAGACCGTGTTGGTCAGAGCAGCATCGGCCCTGCTGAAGCAGGACACACACACACTTTAACATCTGACACACCACACACACACACCCATTCTCTGACACACCACACACACACCCATTCTCTGACCACACCACACACACCCATTCTCTGACTGCCCATGCAGAATCTCGTCCTCCAAGACGACACTTTATCAGCCCATCATGCCTGCAGTGACACCTGGATATGAGGGTTTCCACTCTCAGACTGAACCTTGCTCTTTTCCACAGGTGCTGTCAGGTCTACAGTCTGTTCAGCCTGTCAGGCTCACATGTTATGGCTCCCTGTAGAGCGTCCTCCAGACAGGGAGGAACTGTAGAGTCCAGTCAGAACCCTGGGATGCTATATTGATGCTACCATGGACATTCATTCCTCTGAACAGCTTTGGTCTGTTATGGAGGTCCTGATGGAGGCTCTGCACTGTAAAAAATTACCAGCATTTCACAATAATTAACAGTATTATTTTACAGTCACTTGTTGTAATTAAGTTTTCCTGTAATATCCCAATGAATACCTGTAAAAACTACAATAGACTTGGATTTTATAGCATCTCACCGTTATTTTACAGTATATATATTGATGCTACCATGGACATTCATTCCTCTGAACAGCTTTGGTCTGTTATGGAGGTCCTGATGGAGGCTCTGCTCTCTCCAAGCAGCTCTTATTCCACTGGATCGTGGATTTCTTTCAACGTTCTTGTCAGGTGGTGAAAAACCCTCTACCACGTGGTGTGTGCTGCCACTCCACCTTTCGACGACATTTGTTCCGCTGCCTCCTGGGTGATGCCGGCACCTTTTTCTAGGTTTTACAGCATGAACGCCGCCACTCCCCATCCACTGGGTGTGGTCCTGGACTCTGCAGAGGCCTCTGAGTGAGACTGGTCTCCTGACTGAGTTGGGATTCATTCATTCAGTGCTTACAACACCACCTTCTGGTGGTCAGGAGGAAAGAACGAGAATGAAATTTATGAAAGTAAGTGTGGTTCAATGAATACGTTATCTTTGCCATGAGGTTGTGCTTTTACTTTCTGGATAATAGTGATGTTGAGACATTACTATGTTCCACTGAGATGTTCTACAGATGTTCTGCAGATGTGAGGAGGAGAACAGAGAGTGGTGGGAAATATTTAACAATCATGTCAGAACCTGAGAGTCTCCAGTGAGCAGTGTGGATCCTCCACTGCCGCTGACAGCTCCTTCACTCCTGAATCCTTCAGCTTGTTGTTACTCAGGTCCAGATGTGTCAGACTGGAGGACTGAGAGCTGAGAAGTGAGGACAGAGCTCCACAGCTTCTCTCTGACAGACCACAGCCGCTCAACCTGAAGAAGAAGCAACAATGAAAACCAGCTGACTGGACATCAGGGACTGAACTTTATGGGTTTAATATTAAGCCATCAATATTTTTGCACTACTAAATATAAGTGCTTGCAGATAATTTCACAGTTTGGATTTACACATTGTATTTTGCCATCCTGCCAAAAAAAAAAAAAAACAATCTGAAAATGTAACATTTCTGAAAGTGAAGAGAATAATTTTCATGGTTTTAAAAATTGTTTGTATTCATGGAGAAAAAGAAGTTCCTTTGCAAACATCCTGTTCACAGACACAAACGCAAACCAACATGAAAGACTGTGAAGTTCCAGTGTAGAACTCTGTCAGTGACGGTGAGCTGCCTGATCTGACCTGTTCCTACACAGAAGACACTCATGGACTCAGCTGCTGTTTGGACCACAATCACCACCTGCTGACAAACACACCCTGCATCATGTGACACTATAGATCATATAGACAGACTCAGACAACCCCTGCTGCGACGTCTCTGCCCCCCCCGCCCCAAACACACACACACACACCATCACCATCACCGCAGCTGTGAAAGGCCGAGGGAGGGTTTTTGTGCACCCATCCACAAAATAACGGCCCCTGTCGTTCTTTGTGCCTGCCTCTGACAGGGCCTAAAGAATACTATTGTCACCAGGCCTCGTCCAGGGTTTAATATTCAACCAAATTTTTCTGATGAGAAACTCTGCCTGAAAACTCGTCCCTCCCTGTTTGGAGCAGCACCACAGAATGGACATCTAAACATGTCTGAACTGTGATGTGCTGTGACTTGACTCTTTCTGAGAAAATTCCCCAAAAAAGGGACTTTTTTTTCCCATGTATTCCGGATTAGAGTCGCTCAGATAACAAACAAAAATCTTTCGCATAGAGACTCCATTAAAATATTAAAATGAAGGAAGGTTTGTCCTCTGTTCTGATGAGAAAACTTCATTTTAATATCTTCTTCCAAATTTAGACTGTGAGCTTTAAAGTGTGGTCAGAATTTCAGCCATTTTTGGAGTTTATGATTGTCATATAGGGATTATTTAGAAACACTGTTTATCAGTTCATGTCACTTTAAATGCTTTACGGTCTATTGCCCAAAGAGGACTGTAGGGGGAGCTCTCACACAGGAAGAGCGATTTGTTGTGGAGTTAATGGAGTCTGACTGGAAAGTGCCTGTTCTTGGGTTTGCTTGAAAATAAAGACATTTCTGGGAAAAGGATAACCACTCGTCATTCTACAATGATGGGTGTGTATTGGAGAGGCTAGAGTGGGAGAGCAGCAGTTAGAGAGGCATTTGTTTGAGGAGAGTGCAGAATTTTCTCCCATCTGCTCCAATGCATTGTGGAGATGCCTGAATCCAAAACTTCACTCATCTTTACACACTCGCTGTGGCTGAATGGATGATCCTACAGAAAGGAAACTTTCAGGATAAATCCATGAAAGGCTTCTGATACTGACTGTATGAAAATAAAATCAATTTCACTTCTCGGTTCTGGAGAATCAATTCTTCAACCATGCGCACTGCATGAAAAAGTGCTGATTCACTGTCATGGCTGCTGTGCAGCTGGTCTCCATGGCAACAGACACACCTGTTGTGCTGCTGCAGCTTGATGAGTCTGGATTTTTCCATGAAGACTGGAGCTCTATTGATCCTCTGTTACTCTGACTCTCCTGCTTTTACTGCTGAAACAACTTTATTGATCCTTTTTACTCTAAATGGCATCTCAGTGACATCTTAGCGCTTATTTAATGATTTCAGATATTTTTATTTTTTTTTAACATTCAACTTTGTCAGGGATCTTCAACTTATTGAAGAACACTTTTTCAGCTTTTTTTCACCCAAATCAATTTTCAAGCTTTTATTTTAAAATTTACAAGTTATTTAAAGCTTTTTTCCCATTTTTTTTTTACTCTCTTTTTTCTTTTCTTTTCTTTCCTGGAAGAGGATGGAGGCGTGGCGGTGGGCTCATTGTGCAGCGGCTCAATGCTCTTAAGCATCAAATGCTATTTTGTTAGTGTGCTATTCACCTTATTCAGCCCCGCCCATTTTCCAAGGGGCGGGACTTCCTGTCTTGAGTAGCACTTCCGGTAACACGCTACTGGTGTTGTTTACCGCTGAGAAAACGATGTAGGAAGAAACGAAAACCTCTTTAAAAATCACAAATGGATCGAGTCTGCCTCATCCGCGACTTATTACAGAGTGGGGGGGTTACATGAGAAAAGTGGCCACAGGTCATACATGGCAATATTTTCAACAATTTCGTGTTGTTTCTTGGCGCGGCTGGCTCGGCTATGAGGCTATTAGGGTGCTAAAGCCTATCAGTATTTGCACAGTGCTAAAGTCGGCGCTGTTTTGTCACATCAAGAACAGGAATATACATACATTTTTTGTTTTGTCAGGTAGAGATGGTTTTCTTCAATGGCTCCTCCTCTCAAAGTTTTGGATATAAGCCGTTTCAGCTGATGGTATGATTAAGAGTGAGTGTGTTCTCCACAGTTAATAAATACTTCCATAGATTGGATTCACTTAATCAGTTGTTTCAGTCCCTTTTACAAATGGAAGGTACTTGTGCTTGAAATTGTTTATAGTTTAATGAAATTTGATTAAAAAAAATAGTACTTCAAATGAAGGCCTTTTTATGAGTCTGCTTCTTTTTCTGAAATTTAAAGCTAAGCTATTGATTCAAATGTGCTCTATTCCTTGTTGTCAATTGTTTCCTGTCATAATGTAGTGTTTTAATGAATTATTGAAAGATCACAAAACAGTCAGAAAGCAGTGATAATTTACTGAATTGACAATTCTTGAACAGTCCATTACATGGTGCAGTTTAAATATCAAAGGTCATGTACAGCATGATAGAATAAACAGTTTGGTAACAAAAAGTTCTACATGACAAATAAAATTAATTTTACTTATTTTACAATCCACACAGTGTGAAATGGAATGTCTTATAATGTGTTTGAGTTGATGAGTTACTGCTAAATAAAGAAAGTGTGGTTGAACACGATCCACAATCTAAATCTGGTGTGCCAAATTATGATGCTGCAGTGTTGGGCGAGTTACTTCAAAATTGTAATGTGTCATATTTTTCCTAGGTACTCCATAAAAATGTAATTCATTTGTATTACATACTACTGCCTGAAACATTTAACTGAGTTGTACCACCTTTGCATATCTGATTAAAGTATAGGTTTATTTGTTTTACTTTAAATAGGAGGAAAACAAAAAAGCAGTTTATCGGTACTATCACTGATCAGGTAATATAAAAATTTATTAATCATCCTGAAAATCTGAGCAAAAAAATTGCAGTGCCCAACATTCTAAGCATAATGAAATTCAAATGAAGATTTGTGAAGGAAAAACACAAAAAGTGCAGAAAATGATGACCTGCTCAGCTAAAAGAAACTCCAGTCATATAAAATGGGAGCAAAACCAGAGAAAAAATGGAAGAAAACCAAAGATTACCATCCAAATGGATCAAAAAAGAGGCAGAAAGAAAAAGACTGAAGCAATGATCAGCTCCAGGATCATCACAGACACTCTGGATTAAGTTTTGATTCTGTGACAATTAGAAAAGCCTGTGTGAAAATAAACTAGGGGCGAGAAGAACCTGCAAAGTCCCACTGCTGAAAAACAGACGTTTGCAAAAGAGAATACAGTTTACTAAAAAACACATCAACTGGACTATTGAGAAATCTAGGAACTACTTTGTGAACTAGTGAAATCAAAACTGTCCTTTTTGGGTCGAGAGGTTGTGGACAGTTTGTCAGACAATCCAAACACAGAATTCAAACCACAGTGGCTCTGAAGACGGTGAAGCAGGCGGTGCAGCATCGTGATAGTAAAAGGAAATGCTACAGCTCAAACACGACAATCTTTCTCCAGAGGGAGACCAGTGTAGACGAGGGAGAGATGGTCAGAGCGTCAGAGTGTTGGATGCAGCTGGATGCTGCTGAACACTGTCGCTGGATGACCCTGGACCGGCTGGTAGAGATCAGGACTTCCAGCTCGGTCCTGGTCTGACAGAGGAAGGCAGGAGGCAGCAGGTCCAGCCTGCAGCTCGCCGTCTGGCTGCAGGTCTTTCACTCCCAGCACTGGTTAATGCATCTGAGGAAAAAGAATGATGGGTATATTTCGGGTATGATGTTATAAAAACATCGTATCAGACAAGCCCCCAAATAATATGATATATATTTTTTTCCCACTTAAATATTTTGCAAATGTTCAGTCAATGATCACGTGTTTCCTCCCTGCTGGGATGGAAACAACATATATAGACGTAAAAGGTGTGTTAAAAGGTTGAGTGTATCTTCGAAAGTGAAGTATGGATGCTCACACAAAACAGTACGTCTGTAATCCAGTTACTCTTGGGATGGACAATAATGACATTTTATGTCACAATAAAATTGCAGTTCAAGTTTTATCTTTTAACTTTCGTAAGATAACCTTCATAAAAGCCAACAGAAGTCCACTTCATTTAATCTGAAACAAATGAGGAAATATTGATATGTTTGACTATTATTATTATTGGGTGTGGTTCTTTTTTTTTTTTTTTTTACATAGAT
Organism: Salarias fasciatus; assembly: GCF_902148845.1. NCBI lineage: Eukaryota > Metazoa > Chordata > Actinopteri > Blenniiformes > Blenniidae > Salarias > Salarias fasciatus. The sequence goes on from NC_043766.1 coordinate 39,986,054, forward strand.
CATGTTAAAGTCACCGTTGTGCTCGTGGAAGTTGTGGCTGAGTCTCTGCCTGGGAGGACACTGCTGCATCACTCTGCTGTATCACTCTGCATCGGTCTAGTTATCCAACATGCAAACGGAGGTTGTTGTCATTTCTGAAACAGCTCCTGTGGTTTACTGTGTTATTAATCCTGTCACAAGCTAATGCTGATTCCTGGAGCAATAAAAAACTGATTCTGACCAAACCGCAGTCAGAACAGCGCTTCCAAACAACAGAGAGGATCTTTTTACCTGACTGACGGCAGAGCTAGGTCTTTAGAGGAAACAGAACTTTGGTAGAATCGCTGTGTGTTTACTTTATTCAATGTCTATGGTGTTTACATCACCATGAGGAGCCCTGATATTTTGGACAATTATCTACACAAACCAAGGATAATCATTAAGCTATCATTTACAGTGTTTATTATCCCAGCTCAAACAGCAACAGCTGTTATTTAACATATGATTAGTTACCTGCGTGTCTCTCCAGCTTCAGTCGTGGCTTCTTTAACTCAGCCTTGTAGCCCAGCCGTTTCTCTGGAGAGGGATGAAGTGGTGAGGGATGAAGTGGTGAGGGATGTAGGTCCACAAAATGACAGGAGAACACATCCGGACACTTTGGTGGCTTTTTTTAAATGGAGCGCCTTGAGCCAGCAGCGGAGGTCTTCTTCTTTAGACGAGGCGGCTCGAGTTTAAAAGCTGGTCCGCAGCGTTCAGATCCAGCCTTTCCAGGCTCCAAACAATACCGAGAGAGAGAGCTTCATCTTTCCCCAGTTGTTGTGGCTCCATGGACAGCGCAATTGATGCCAAGCATGTTAAAATCGCCAAAAAAGAACAGTTAAAAGTAGTGAAAGTAGCGAGAGGACTCAATGTTGTTGCAGCGCAAAGACGGCCAACCGGAAGTTGCTCTCAAAAATGGCGCCGCCCAGCAGCACTTCCTGAATAAGGTGAATACTTGGAATGTAGTGACACATAAAGATTGTTGATATTCACTGAACCTTTTTTTTCTTACCAAGTTGAAACTCTACTCCCCTTTAATGGTCTGCAGGGGGGAGAACACTACTTCCTTATTGAACTAATGTTGTGCCATCCAATCAGAGCTATAAAGATGAGTACAAAATTCAAAAAATGACACTTCAGAGACTTAAAAGCAGTGCTGTACTTCACATCTGTGAACAGGATGTTTGAAACTGAACTTTTTTTCTTCTTCTTTTTTTTTCCTTTTCTTTTTATTAACAAATGAAAACCTTGCTTTATGGCATATTTTTGTTTGAGGGGATGGCAAAATTTGGTATACAATCATATTGAACTCATCATGTTCTCCATATTTGTTCCTGAAGTACGTACAGAGCTTTGTTGGAGGCTTTGACCACTGGCAGCAGCTTCAGAAGAGCCCTCTCTGAAGCAGAGTATTTCTTCAGGTCAAACTCCTTCAGATCTTCTTCTGATGACAGTAAGATGAAGACCAGAGCTGACCACTGAGCAGGAGACAGTTCATCTGTGGAGAGACGTCCTGATCTCAGGGACTGTTGGATCTGCTCCACCAGAGAACCATCATTCAGTTCATTCAGACAGTGGAACAGATTGATGCTTCTCTCTGCAGACAGACTCTCACTCAGCTTCTCCTTGATGTACTGGACTGTTTTCTGATTGGACTGTGAGCTACTTCCTGTCTGTGTCAGCAGATCTTGAATTGGACTCTGATTGGTCTCCAGTGAAAGACCCAGGAGGAAGCGGAGGAATAAGTCCAGGTGTCCATTTGGACTCTTCAAGGCCTTTTTCACAGCTCTCTGATGGAGATGGTGGAGTTTAGGTTTCTTAAACGCTTTTGGCCACCTGAACAGTGGTACCTTTTTCATCAGATTGATTCCAGAGTTGATGAAGGTCTGATGGACATGAAGAGCAGCCAGAAACTCCTGAAGGCTCAGATGGATGAAGCAGAACACAGACGTCTGGAGGCCCTTCTCCTTTTTAAAGATCTTCGTGAACATTCCTGAGTACTTTAAGGCTACCTCGAGGTCAATGCCAGACTTTTTCAGGTCACGTTCATAGAAGATCAGGTTTCCTTCATCCAGATGATCAAAAGCCAGTTTTCCCAGAGACTCTGTCATCTTCTTGCTCGCTGGACTCCAGGTTTCGCGCGAGGCAGTGTTGTCATCATATTTGACCTTGTTTCTTTCAGCCTGGACCACCAGGTGGCGGGTGTACACCTCAGTCAGGTTCTTGGGCAGCTCTCCTCCCTCTCTGCTCTTCAGCTCCTCCTCCAGAACTTCAGCAGTGATCCAGCAGAAGACCGGGATGTGGCACATGATGTGGAGGCTTCGGGAGGTCTTGATGTGGGAGATGATCCTGCTGGCCTGCTCCTCCTCTCTGAACCTCCTCCTGAAGTACTCCTCCTTCTGGGGGTCAGTGAACCCTCGGACCTCTGTCACCATGTCCACACAGTCAGCAGGGATCTGATTGGCTGCTGCAGGTCGTGTGGTGATCCAGAGGCGAGCAGAGGGAAGCAGTCTCCCCCTGATGAGGCTTGTCAGCAGAACATCCACTGAGGTGGACTTTCTAATGTCAGTCAGGAACTTAGTGTGGTGGAAGTCCAGAGGGAGTCGACACTCATCCAGACCATCAAAGATGAAGATCACCTGGAATTCTTCAAAGCTGCAGATTCCTGCTTCTTCTGTTTCATTGAAGAAGTGATGAACAAGTCCCACCAAGCTGAACTTCTCCTCCTTCACTACATTCAGCTCTCTGAAGGTGAATGGAAATATGAAGTGGACGTCCTGGTTGTCGTTGTCTTCAGCCCAGTCCAGAGTGAACTTCTGAGTCAGGACTGTTTTCCCAATGCCAGCCACTCCCTTTGTCAGCACTCTTCTGATTGGTTGAGATCTTCCAGGTGGGGCTTTAAAGATGTCTCCTGGTCTGATGCTTGTTTCTGCTCTGTCTGCTGTCCTGGATGCTGTTTCAATCTGTCTGACCTCATGTTCCTGATTGACCTCTGCAGCCCCTCCCTCTGTGATGTGGAGCTCTGTGTAGATCTGGTTCAGGAGGGTCGGCCTTCCTTGTATCGCGACTCCCTCAAACACACACTGGAACCTCGTCTTCAGGTTGGACTTGAGTTTCTCCTGACACCTCTTCGATGTTGCTGACAAACGAACCTTTTGAGGACCATCTTCCCCTAATTATTTTTTTTTTTCCGGAGACAAAAGAAAATAGCTAGATTTGAGTAATGTTCGAAGTGTTGTATGTAAGGCGTTGCTTCTATACATCACCAGAAACAAGGACATCTTTATCTTGACATTTGGGTCTTTATAATCACAGATAATCAACCTAAATTATATGCTCTGTGAGAGGTTCCCTAATAAAGAATGACAAATTATTTTCTCCTGTTTGTTTTCTCTTCAGCTCATTGGGCTGTGAACGACACTGGGTGAAAAATGTCATGCAGAAATTCTAAACTAATTTTCAATATTTACTAAGATCTGTTGTTTTTGTGTGTGAGAGACTGTAAGGTCATGTGTCATTTTACTTAATAACACCATCAAGTTGTGATTTTCCAGGACTTACCTCCAGGTTCTGAGATGTGTTTGGAGTGTTTCTCCCATACACCCATCATTTTCATTCTCTCTAAAACCATTTTAGTGACGTCAAGAATCTGATTGCTGAAGGCCTGGCGCATCTGATCCACTGTGCCTTTCCTGTCCAATGTCTCCAGTTTACTCGTTGGGATTGGTTTGAACTCTTCAAGGACTCCATCTTGACACAAATACCACTTGAACTTTTCAAAGTCTTCATGTCTCAAATCCTCCAGAATTCCCAGGAGGACTTCTTGAGGTGAACTCATCTTTGACCCTATGTAAGACCTTATTTCACTAAACGTTCACTCTGTGTTCATCAAGTCCCTGGAAAGACCATGTTGAGGAGCTGACATGCTGACGTTCAGGTGAGATGTTTGACTCTGAAAAACACAAAATGAGAATATTCATGAGCTGTGGCTCAGTCAGTTTGTTGTTTCAGGTTCAGTTCTATCAAAAACCAATGTCCAGTTTTGTCCGTTTGTACATTTGTACATATTTTGGATATACAGTGCCTTGTGAAACTCACGTCAGAAGTTCAGTGAGGATCTCTGGCCAAGAGGTCCAGGATCCCTCTGGATGAACTGTAGAGATCTGCAGCTGAGGTAGGAGAGTCTGTCCAGACGACAACCATCAGTAGAACACTGCACAAATCTGGCCTTTGTGGAATAGAAGAAGAAAGCATCCATAAAAAGTCTTGTTTAAAGTTTGCCACAAGCCACCTGGGAGACACACCAAACGTGTGGAAGAAGGTGCTCTGGTGCTCTGGTCAGATGAAGCCAAAATCGAACTTTTTGGCCACAATGCAAAACGATATGTTTGGCGTAAAAGCAACAGTGCTCATCAGCCTGAACCCACCATCCCCACTGTCAAACATGGTAGAGGCAGCATCGTGGTTTGGGCTGCTTTTCTTCAGCAGGGACAGGAAAGATGGTTAAAATTGATGGGAAGATGGATGGAGCCAAATACAGGACAAAAAGGATAATGTGATATCATCTGTCACTTTATAAGATTTATGACGACCTGAGGAATGTTTGACCCCCCCAATAAACCCCACCTCCACTTCTGTAATGCCGCCCGAGCCCCATCGTACGATGAGCTCATCGCTCAGATATACACCTGTTTGAAATATCGTTTGATAAATGAGGGCCCCTGAAACTTCATCCTTTTTGTCCTGTGTCCTTTAAAAATATATTTGTCTCTCCGGGTCATAACACTGGCCTACAGGTCAGGAGATCAGTGTGATAGGCTGGCCTACATTTGGTGTCGTCTGCAAAAGTGTGAAGTTTGCAGACACCACCATAGTGGGTCTTATATCGGACAATGATGAGACTCGCTACAGAGAGGAGATCCAGCACCTGACAGGATGGTGTTCACTGAAAAACCTCATCCTGAACACCAGCAAGACTGAGGAGGTCATTGTGTAGGATGGAACACCCCCCTCTCTACATTCATGGGGGGAGGTGGAGTGGGAGGACAACATGAAGTTCCTGGGCACCCACATTACATCTGACCTCACTTGGTCCACACACACATCCCACCAACGGACAACTCAGAATTCACCGTCGGAGTGTTCATAGACCTCAGAAAAGCATTTGATACCATCCATCACGAGACACTGCTCAATAAAATGAGCAGATATGGAATACGGGGTACTGCCTTTGCATGGCTAAAAAGCTGCCTTACTGATAGGAAACAATGTGTGCATTTAAATGGAGTAGATTCTGAGACTCAACAGGGTACTCATGGTGTCCCACAAGGCTTTGTTCTTGGCCCCAAGCTTTTCATGCTATATATAAATGATATCTGTGATGCTCTGCAAAATGTTACCTGTGCCCTATTTGCTGATGATACAAGCCTTTATGCCTCCGGTCCAGATCTTGAACAGCTCTTGCATGCAGTAGAAAATGATCTAAAAATTCTTAAAAAGTGGTTTGATATGAATCAATTATCATTAAATATAAATAAAACAAACTTCATTTTATTTGGTAACAAAATGATCAAAATTCCAATAAAACTATCCATTAATAATAAAGCCATCGAGCAAGTCAACCAAACAAAATTTCTCGGTGTCATAATCGATAACAAACTAAATTGGAAGGCCCATATTGACAACTTAAAAAGAAAAATATCAAAAATAATAGCTATCTTACACAAAGTAAAATATTTTGTCAATCAAAAATCACTCCATACCCTATACTGCTCCCTATTATTACCATATCTAACATACTGTGTGGAAGTGTGGGGGCACACATATAAATCTATGGTCCAACCGATATTCATACCACAAAAAAAGCAATAAGAATTGTCAATCATAGTGACTATTATGCTCCAACAAATCCACTTTCCATTAAAACCGAATACTTAAACTGGAAGATTTAACAAACTTGAGCACAGCTGTCAAGTCAAACTTGAGGTTTGGATCTGTCAAAAAGGAATGAGGCAGCTTCAAAGAACAGGAGGCGGAACCTTCAGAGCAGGAGGCGGATCCTTCCTGAGATCTGCCGGACCTGAATGAGTGGAGCACCAGCACAGGTGAAGCAATCAAGCAGACAGCAGCACCAAGCATCAGACAGAGAGACTGAACACGATCGCTTGCAACTCACCCTGCAGATCAAAGCACCTACAAACACCAGAGAGGCAGCCGGTAAGAAGCCGAGCTGTCTAAAAACCTGATGGACTGAAGAGTCTCTGCGCACGGCGTTTAGTGCACGGCGTGTTAACTGCTTAAAGCTATAGTGCGTAACTTTTAAATGTCTATGAACGTCCGTTTTAGCCAAGCCACGACTAGTGGAGATGACAAAATGCATATTAAGCCGATCAGCTCCTCTAACATGTCGCGGGATTTTTCAAGATATATAATTGTTGCTTTGCGTGTCGACCGGCGACATTCCCGCGCTGGCGCGCAGGAAATTACGCATTTTACGTCACAACAAGAAGGGAGGGGGAGGATGGAGGGTCTCATAGCAACAGGCTCAGCTCACAGTCTCAGGCAGACCGAGGAAGCAACGTGCTACTTCAGGGTTTCTGCCAGACCTTTTCAGTCCGGGCGCCCCGCCCGCGCTAAATTGTGCAGCGCCCGGACAATGGAGAGGAGGAAAAAAAGAAAAAAAACTCTCCGACGGTCGAACGCCGGCAGCGTTAGCAGTGTTAGCAGCGCTAGCAGTGACACCACACGCTCGCCCGCCCCCCCCCCCCCCCCCCCCCCCCCCCCCCCACACCCCCCACACACACACACACACACACACACACACACACACACTCTTTTCCTGCAGGAAACACTGTACTTTGTGTGTGTAACACTGCGTTTTTCATCAGGAAGCAGCTACTGGAGACCAACGGACAACATGATTTCCGCTGATGACCACTGGGCCTGTTCATCCACTAACCTGTCAGTTACAAATTAGCAGGCACCTTGTCTCCCGGTTTAATAAGCTATTTGTGTTTCTGTAGCAAAAAAAAAAAAAGAAAACAATAATTACCTCTTCGGAAGAGTCCATCTTTTTTTTCACCAGCTGCCCTTATTAACACAGAATAAAATCTGTTTCCAACGATGATTCACGCTGTGGAAACGCAAGTCACCGTGGCAGGTTGGGGGGAGAGGGGGACACCTGGGCGTACGTCATGTGGAAGCGCCGGCTTTATTGTTGTAAGAACGCAGAATTCCGCTAGAGGGCGACCGAAGTTACGCACTATAGCTTTAATGCCCATGTGTGCTGATTACTATCCTGGTTGCATTGATCTAAATGGGACAATTGTGCTGTGTGTGAATGAATAGTGCTCATGTGTCGGTTATAGGCATGTGGGGAAAAAGTTGAGGGAAAAATGAAACTTTTACCCTCGCCTATTTTTTTTTTTCCAGATTCCACATTGAAAAACACCATGATAACAATGAAGCAGCCATAAAGCTGCCACTGACTGCATTCAGCAGCTCCTGAACTACAGCTGGACCAGGTTTTTATGAGATCAGCATAAAGCACACAGATTTTACAGTGTTTAGTTTGGATAGAACCAGGAGAACCCTTCATTTGGCCATTTGGAGACCAGCCTGTGCCAAACTATACTAAGTGGGTTTATGACTTATTTGAAAGGAATCTGAATTTAAAATACTTTTAATTTCCAATGCAGGAGTATATGCAATATATGCAATTTAGCAATTCAGCAATTCAGCCTTTGGCGGTGATATTTAGCCACTATATTATATGTTTCTGCCCAGTTTTTGTGCAGAAAGTTAGCAGCAACTTATAATTGTGCACAGTATTGTGCATAGTATAAAATACTTTTTTTTAGTAAATGACTGAGCCATAACATTTAGTTTCCAACTGAAATATATTTCCAATAATAAAATCAATACAAAAATAGCCAATTATATCACAGGGAAAACAAAAAAAAAATCCCCTTTGCAACATGTAAACACATCAAGAAAAAAAACAAAAACAATGTGCATTGAGATGTAGAAACGCACAATGAAGATAAATGTGCATGTTTCAGAATAAAAAATTGCCAAATATCACAGAAACAATCACTGATTGCCATCTGCGTGTGTCTCGCTCTGCAGCGTGCACTGCTGCGTCTTTTAGAACCAAGATGGCGGCGGCGCTCGTGCGGTTACGCTAAAAGATGTGTCCCAGCTGGATGATGCCTCGGTCACGTGTATCATATCGTATGAAAGCTCACCAGACGCCAACGAATATCAACAAACTTTATTCAAACTCCCAAGATTAACGACAAGCCCACAAGATGGCGACAATAACATTCAGGCGCATGACGCGCTGTCACTACTGCAGAGGATTATGAAGTTTGGTCAGAGGAGAGCCTGGATAGGTGGAAATTGACCACAAAACGGTACGGAAATAAAACATGTTGTGTTTGGTGCGAATAGCTTTGATATTTGGTGAAAAAGTGTGAGGAACGTGCGATCTGAGGTGCTGGCCGTGAACGTAAAGATCGGTTTTGGGTTTGTTTTGCCGCTGACGGGAGGCGGTCGGCTCAGAGAAGATTCTGCTTGGTGTCTCTTAAAGAGCAGGTTTTTCTAGTTTCATATGAGGCCCAATATGTTGGGCTGGAGCAGACAGATCTCTGGTTCTGTTGCGTTTTGTGTCGGGAGGTGCGCTGAGGGAGGCGGTACAGTGTCTGTCGGGTCGAACGCGTTAATGCGAATTTAATAAAATAACAAATACCAAAGGAAATACTACTTCTGTCAAAGGGGTAAATCTGTGAAACACTCTGGACAAGGAACTAAAAACAGCAAACTCTCTGAATGAATTCCAAAAATTACACAAAATAAGGGTCATTGACAAATACATTACAGTGAGGTAGCAAACAAACCTCACAATCCATACTTTACAAAACTCATAACCAAACTAAACTTCTGTTGTTCTTTTCTTTGATCAATCTATCAATTACTTTATTTTTTGTATTATTTTTGTCTGTCTTGTGTTTAGTAATCTATCTCTGTTCATTATTTATTGTTAGTACTAATCTTAGCGGTCTCATAAAGGGTGAAAAGGACAAAGAAAAAGGAGGAAAATTGGAAAGGAAAAAAAGAGTACAGGGAAAGGAAAGGGAAAAGAAGAAGGGAAAGAAGGGCAGGAAAGGAAAGATAAAGAAAAATAAATAAATAAATAAAAAGGGACAGCAAAAAGAATAAAGAAGGGGGGAGGGAAAAAATAAGGGGGGAAAAATCGACTTCCTCTGTCACGCTCCATCTTGACTTTTGTTTAATGTTTCTTTTTTTTCTCTATATCACGGTGAGGTAAATGTGGGCTAAATATGCTTCGGCTTCAGCCTGAAACCTTTTCAGTCTGATAATATGTTGACCATATATACATATATGTCTTTGTACTTTTATGTTTATTATATACTATGACAGAAATAAAATCTATAACCTCAAAAACCAAAAAATCCTGGTGAAGAAGGCCACCAAACGCTCTTCTTCCTCTGGAAGCTGAAAAGGACTGGACTCTCCTCTCAGCTTCTGACAAACTTCTTCAGAGCCACAGCTGAGAGCCTCCACTGTCTGACAGCAGCAGTGTGGTACGGAATCAGCTCAGGACATGAAGGTGTTGGCCAACAGCACAGGGGATTGTGGGGAGTCCTCTGCCACATCTGGACTCAATAAAATAATGAATGTGTGTGTTCTCTCCATCCTGCTCCATTCATGACCCTTATTGCTTTCTTTAGTAGAGTAATGGCTCGTTTAATATTGTGATCCTTCATGAATGTTTGGTTTATCAATGTGTAACATGTGATTTACAGGATGATTGTTCATCTGTTATGGCCCCAAGAAATCTGATTTGATACACTCTTTCAGTGTGAGCCCTCCATCAAAAGTCTCAGTGTTGTTTGATTCAGATTATTGAACTTATTCTTTTCTGTTAAAAGTCAAACATTCAACTGTTTTCATCTGTGTTCATGATTACAGATCAGAACCAGAACAGGTGTTGGCGTCAGCCTCCAACCACAAGCTGACGTTGTCCTCAGAGATGTTCAGACTCAGTTCATGGTGTTGTCCCCCGTCGAAGTCTTTCAGCACCACCTGTGGCCTGTGCTGAGTCTTGCATCAGTCGGTGTCAGTGTCACTCATTCTCCAGCTGTCTGCAGGGACGGTGCAGAACTTCATATATCTACTGACAACACATATCTGTATATCAGACGGTTTTTCAATCATTTCAAAATTGTCGGATGAAAAAATGCTGACATAATTTAATCTAATCTGGTTTGCTCTGTTCTCATCAATATAAATCCTAATTATCATAATAACAGCAGTGAAGGTTCAACAACTGTGAGTATGTTTGTGCGTTCTCCTCTGAGTCTGGTTCTACAGAAAGTCTCCTCTGAGTCTGGTTCTACAGGAAGTCTCCTCTGAGTCTGGTTCTACAGAAAGTCTCCTCTGAGCCTGGGTCTACAGAAAGTCTCCTCTGAGTCTGGTTCTACAGAAAGTCTCCTCTGAGCCTGGGTCTACAGAAAGTCTCCTCTGAGTCTGGTTCTACAGAAAGTCTCCTCTGAGCCTGGTTCTACAGAAAGTCTCCTCTGAGTCTGGTTCTACAGAAAGTCTCCTCTGAGCCTGGGTCTACAGAAAGTCTCCTCTGAGTCTGGTTCTACAGAAAGTCTCCTCTGAGCCTGGTTCTACAGAAAGTCTCCTCTGAGTCTGGTTCTACAGAAAGTCTCCTCTGAGTCTGGTTCTACAGAAAGTCTCCTCTGAGTCTGGTTCTACAGAAAATAAGTTACATTTTTTGTTTCAACTAAACTATTTTCATGAAGCTTCTTTCTATATTCAGCAACAAGTCAAGCTGATCAATGGTTGCTCTAAATACATTTCATGATGACTCTGACTTCAGACATGGTCAACCCCTTCACTGTCAAGGTGTGCTCTCTAGCGCCACCTAGGTCTACCAAAATGGCCACCACCGCCTGCAGGAATGTCACAGAGTGATCAAAGGAAAACTTAGTTGATCATCTCATCATGACCTAAAAATTATGTTCTGACACTCCTGACCAACACACATCAGGAAGTTACCAACTGGCCTTTCAAAATAAGATGTTCCCTCCAGTGGAGCCTTGAAGAGAGACTATCTCCTCATATGAGCTTTAAACCCTGATCAGATGACAGAGGAGACCCTGCTGAATACAGTTCTGTAGTGTTTAATGCTGGCTCTCGGAGGAGGCGGACGCTTTTTCTATCGCTCCCTACTTTGCTCCTCCCTCCCTATCGTCTCTGCTTGCTGCTCTCTGTCTCGTCTGTTTTACTGGAGGAATCACTTGACTTGGTTTTTCGAACAAACCAAATATCAACCATGGAATTGATCAGCTGGTCTCTCTACGCAATTGATACAAGTTTTTCAACAAAGAGCACAGGAGCGGGGGATCCTGCCTGTCCGGACGGGACTCGGCATGCTGGGTATGTGATGGACGCCCGGGAGAAGTGGAGGGGTGTCACATGCCTGGCACCCCTGTCCGTCCAGGTCATTGTGGATGATTACATTTTCGGATTTAGGATGATCGGTCTGCTGCTGATTGGTCGGTGCTGCGACCTGATCCTCTGCAGGATTAAGAAGACCGCCGCCACAAAAGACGTCCACGGGAGGACGGTCTTTTCAAATCAACGGGCAAAAGCTGAGACTGACCGTTTGTGTGAACTCTTTTGAAAGGCGGACATTTTGGGTTATGGACGATTGAGACGCAAGTTGAATGTCACCATCGCCGAGAGGGTTAAGCCAGCTTCTGTCTGAAATGTGGAGAACTGAGCAAAGGAAGGTCAAACGGCTCCTTCCACACCAAAACAAGATACCTTCTGATTGTGTTTGGCGCCCCTGGAAGACTAAACTAATCTCCCTGAAGATACAAGACTGATTGCTTTGTCTATTTTCCCTCTCTCACTCTCAGCTGCAACCCAAGTTCACTTTGGACTGCTTCATTCAAGGCCGTCCCGGCAACTACCATCTGAGTTGGAGCGCAAAGGGGAGGCGGGCCAAACCACACACACACGTACACGGACTGATGAACTGAAATGCCACATACATGCCACACACACTCCCTCCCCCATTTTCAACATCTCCACCACACCTTTCTGCTGACGACGAGTGGTGATGACGTGTTGCGCTGATATAGCTGCGACCGCTGATCTGTTAGTCTGATAGCAACTTGTCTCATGTGTCTTGCTGTGTTTGTGGGCAGGTTGGCTTTTTTTTGGTCTCTCACTTCTAATCACGACTCCCTTCGGAGCCGTGATCTGAATTGATGTATCTTTTTTTACCCCCCATAATTTCTGTCTGAGTTTCTTTAACTCTGTTTCCTTTTCAAGACGGAGCGCTGTAATTGGCTGCCTGGGTGTCTTAAAAACCCATGCAATTTCGTTGCACTTGTAACTTCGGTAACTTGTTGCAATGACAATAAAGACAATTCTGATTCTGATTCTGATAATAACTCACATGCTTTGGATTCCGTTCTCCGTCAGAGTTGAAGTCAGAAGTCTCCTCGTCTTCCGTCTCTCATCCTCATGAAGATGTTTGTTGTCAGTTATGATGGAGTCTGATGGGAGGAAAACACACTGATCACTAACTGAGGCTCAACTGGCCTGATATGGTAAATGTTCTGCAAAGCACTTTACACTGCAGTATCACCTTCACCCATTCACACACCAGTGGAGGCGGCTGCCATGCAAGGCACTCAGTCCATCCACTGGGGGCAATTCAGGTTTCAGTGTCTCGCCCAAGGGCACTTCGGCACGCAGACAGGGGGAGATCGGAATCGAACTAACAAACTCTTGATTGAGAGACGACTACTATCCCCACTGATCCACAGCCACCCCGATGAGTCAATTTAGAATGATTTTGCACGATCTGCCATCCTCCCTCCTCTTCCTCCACCTGCATAGCCTCACTCCACTCCTCCTCCTCCTCCTCCTCATCCTCCTCCTTCTCTATTCACTCCTCATCCTCTTCCTCACTCCCCCTCCTCACTTATATTGCTACTCCTCTTATTCACTCCTCCCCCTCCTCTTCCTCTTTATCCTCATCCTCACTCCTCCTCTTCCTCAGTTCTTTTCTTCCTCCTCCTCTTCATCTCTCCTCCTCCTGCTCCTTCCTGTCTGTCTTTGTGTGTGTGTGTGTGTGTGTGTGCGTGTGTGTGTGTGTGTGTGTGTGTAGAAATTCTGATGAAGGGAGAGGTTCAGAGAGAAGAACACCTGAATATGCAGAGTGTCACAATGTCTTTAGACATGTTAGCATGAATACACACACACACACACACACACACACACACACACACACACACACACACGAGCCAAGAGAATGAGTAATGAAAAATGATCCATATGTATTTTCACTGCATTACTTCAGTGAAATATTGGTTCTTTTTTAAAATCACCTCAGAGAGAACAGGGGGGTGAAGGGTGGAGTCAGAGTTCCAGCTCCAGGTTGTGTGTTTGTGGGGTGGGGTAGAGGAGCTTCTTCCCCAGACTGCAGTGGGACAAACAGGGACTATCCTGGGGGGCTGATGTTAATGCAGATGGTCTGTGATCTTCTCTGCAGGCACCTGGTCCAGACAGAGTCCAAGTCCAGGAGCTCAGCTCCCACCATTCTCTGTCCCTCCTTCACCCTCCAGGACAAATCTTCCAGGAACTCTCCTCCTCCGAGCCTGGTTCTGAAGGATTCTTCCTTTAAAGGGACTTTTTTCCTTTCCCACAGTCTCTATTACTTGATTGTAAAGAATCATTGATTTGTTCTCTGTAAAAGTGCTGACAGATGACTGTGTTGAACTTGATGCTAAATCTAACTCCTCCTCCCTCCTCTTCCTGCTCCCCATCCTCCTCCTGTCTTTGAGAGGAAGAAGGGAGTGGCTCAGAGACAACAACACCTGAATTTGCAGGGCGTGTCACAATGTGGTAAGACACGTTTGCACAGAGAGAGAGAGAGAGAGAGAGAGAGAGAGAGAGAGAGAGAGAGAGAGAGAGAGAGAGAGAGAGAGAGAGAGAGAGAGAGAGAGAGAGAGAGAGAGAGAGAGAGAGAGATTTCTGCTCAAGTTCTGCAGAATGTGTTGAAAGAGAGAATCATCTAAAACATGCTTTATTTTCACTTGAGGACAACTTCAGAAGCAGCTTCAGTTTTGAACAGATGAGTGTTGATCTGTTGATGTAGTTTTGGCGCATGCAGAACTATCACCCAACTTCTCAATCAGCTGTGATCTGCTGCGATCAGGTGAAATCAACTGCAATGCAGTTCAATCAGCTGAGATCAGTGACCATCAGTTGTGTTTAGCTGTGATCAGGTGTGATCAGCTGCCATCAAGTGTGATCAGGAGGAATCACTGCAGTGAGGTACAATCACTTGCGGTCAGTGTCATTCAGATGCGATCAAATGTGATCAGGTACAATCAGCTGTGATCAAAATCAATCACCTACAATCAGCTGTGATGTGGTGAACTCAGAAAGACTAAAGTGATCAGCTGCAATAAAGTGCCATCAGCAGGGATCAGGTGTGATCAGGATCAATCAGCATCATATAAATGTCCATGGACAGTCAAATAGTGAAGAACTCAGCTGCCTTGATCTGTGATTGTTGGAAAACTGGGCAGTATTCTGCTCCATTTCATAAAGTACAGCTTCTCCATTTTGATTTTACTGATTATATTCTATCCGGCGGAATGTGGGAGTAAACCAGGGAAATCTGACCAATCACAGAAGGAAAACTACTGCAACAACTCATCAGCAGTCAGGTAAACCTGACCAGTCTCACCACGGTCTAAACCAGCTCACGTTCCCATTAGTGGGTGAACAATGCAATTCTGCTTCACAATGAGAGGAAGAGCCGACATGCAAAGATCAAAAAGCAACGTCACTATGAAGGCTTGGCCGCCACGAGCTGGTTCTCCATGTGGGAACCTTTCTAGCACCTCCTGCTTAAAACCCAGAGAGTCAGAAGGATGGTGAGGCCTCACTTTCACGGTCTGTGTTCAGACTGAAAATCAAGATCAAGAGAGTGTGTGTTTGTAAGTAAAAGACACTTCCTCCAAGTTTTAGGCTTTCTTGGAACTGAACCACTCCCTCTTCCTCATCACGGAAAATAAATTCCCCTAAGGACAGATTGCACACAAAAGAAGAGGCGTGATTGGCCTCATTTCTGGAATGTAACCTGACAGCAAACACCACCAGGAGTGACGCAGCTTCACTGAACAATGTCCACACACACACACACTTTTGTCTTTCTATCCTCGTGGGGACCTTCCATTGACTCCCATTCATATCTAACTCCTAACCCTAACCCACACTAAAACAATGCGTAGCCCTAAAGAAATGTTTTTGCCCTTTTACTTTTTTCAGTAGCAACAACATGGCCAAGAAAACACTGTTTCCCCTCATAGAGACCCAAAAAATGTCCCCACAAATGACATTGTGCCTGGTTTTCCTATGGTTGTGGGGACATTTTGTCAAAAACACCCAGTCAATCAAAGTCTCTTTTCTGTATTGTGACAGTCTTTAAATCAAACCCTGACGTTAGAAAAGCTTTGAGACAAAGCAGAAGAGTCAGTCAGACAGATCTCCATGTTCCTCACCTCAGATCAGCTTCATGCTGCCGCTGGTCTCCGCTCAGTCCTGCTGTCTGTCTGAGTGTGTCTGATGTGAGGACGCCGTTTAAATCCACCTTCAGAGTGACGTCAGGAACCAGTCCTGCAGCACACACACATGTGGAGACATGAAGAAGGCGTGGCTCCATCAAGCCTCCCACACAGTCACACAGTGTCTGATATTCTATTAGATATGAGGTGAGACGAGTTGAAGTTTAGAAGTCAGCACACTTTATTTATAACATTCTGACTGAGGGAGACCAGACCAGGAATAATGTCTCCTTCTCTGAGCCAATCAGATTCCACAGCATACCAGCTGAGGGAGAATGTGGGGAGGTACAGTGCATGAATTTAAAAAAAACACAAGATATACTTGAATTTATCCAGTAATGCCATCGGTCAAACAAAACCTCTTATTGTTATAGGATAATGTGGTAGCCTGCGCGGTCGATGTGAGGTTAGAAATTCATGGTTAGAAGTATTTCAGTTATTTTCCTTTAGCTTCAGTTGATCAAGGATCCTGATGGCTGGCACTGTGGATAAACCCCACTGGCCTTTTGTGAAGAACAGTATATCCTGTGTTTCTGGACTCAGTCATTCTTTAGAAAGCGACGGCCTGTGGGCTGCCCTGGTGATATTCTGCCTTCCTCTCTCTCTCCCTGGCTTTGTTTCTGCTGCAGGCAGCTGTGGGCGGAGCTACCTGAGAATCAGGATGATGCAGCACACCTGAGCAGGCTTGAAACCTGAGCTGCTCTGTGTCTCTCTCTCTCTCTCTCTTCCTGACCTGCAGGCTGGATTCTTCCTGTTTTTGTATTCCAGGACTCGTGCACGTTTACACTCAGCCTTTCACACACCTGCTCTCACTGGACACTGCACACACATTTACTGGTCTTCCTTTCATGGTGAACTGTTTATCTAATTGAAATTCACATTGATCACTGCAGGTTATGTGTGTTCTCCCTCTTTTGTTGCACATTGCTGAGCCTGGTTGTTACCAGAATAACGTCACATCAGTCCACAAGCATCATGA
Source organism: Salarias fasciatus (assembly GCF_902148845.1). NCBI lineage: Eukaryota > Metazoa > Chordata > Actinopteri > Blenniiformes > Blenniidae > Salarias > Salarias fasciatus. Next base: position 40,002,734 of record NC_043766.1, read on the forward strand.
AGGGGAACAAGACATCAAAAAGTCTCTCTAAATAGTCACACTGGTTTCAAGTTTATTTCACAATATGCCACACCAAGAATGGACTTTTAAATTGGAGAGGTAAGTTATTCCATTTCACAGTAACACACAGAACAAGAGGCTGAGTTCTAGTGAGGTCTGGAGTATTGTATGAACCATTTCACTGTGTGACTGGAAATCCTTTTGAAGGGTGTTTTCTGTGTGGTTGTTCAACCTGATTGATTGAAGACTTCCCTGTAGCTGCTTCAGAGTTCTCTGGGATAACTTTGTCAGTGGTTTGTGTGTCTAGTATACTTCTTCTGGAGTTTTATATATATATAGATGGAGTTTGATTTGCCACATTTTCATGAAGGTCATAGTTTGGAAAAATCTCTTTGTTGTACTGAAGCTCAGCGACTGTCTGTTGCTGAGCTTTACGGTACTGAGGTTCCTCCTACATGCTGTAAACAAGAATTGAGGGGTGAGCTGATTTCTGACCCGGCTGAACGGGCTGTACTTCCAAAGGAGGCAAGCCAAGCTGACGAGTCTGAGACAGTGGAAGCGTCTGGACCAGAGTCTGGTAGACCAGGCGGGGCCTTTCAGGGAGCTGGAGTTGAAGTCCAGAAGGTTAGAAGTGGAAGTTATGTCTGGTCCATGAGGAAAGAATGAGGGAACCAGAGATTAAGTCCAAATTGAATTGGAAAAACTGGTCAACAAACTCCTCCAGTTTCAAGTTTTGATGTCATATTTCTCCCACGATGAAGGAGCAGCTGGCACTTTGGCCTGGCCAAAGACAGAGTGGACTCTGTTACTTCAGTGTGTTCACTGGAGAAACTCCTGAGGTTTGTTCCTCATTGACACCTGGTCAAAGCTCTGACTGGGAGGCTGTCATGGCTGCCATTGTGCCTATGAGCCTGTCCCAGAAGCCTGGAGACAGTGTTTCAGAGGCTGTTGGAAGTCAGACCACAGGACATTAGTGGAGTTTTCTGGAGGGAAGGAAGCTCGGTTTACCAGGTGGTGTGCATCTGGAAACGTTGAGACAAAAGAAGTTCAGTTCAAAAAAAAAAAAAAAAGTATTTCTTAATTTTGACTCTAAAATCTTGTAAGGCTACAGTAAGACCATTTTTCATGAAATTTAGCAAAAAAATTATTTCTTAATTTTGATTAAGAAATTTTTAATAATGCGTGTGCACAATTTAGTATTTCATGGGAATGAATTAGTTTTGGGTTTTTTTTTACCATGTCATGTCCGGGGCTCCGTAATAAGGCTATAGTAAAACCATTTTTCATGAAATTTGACACACAAAAAAAAAAAAAAAAATTATTTTGACTCTAAAAAAGTGGTAAGGCTATAGGAACACCATTTTCCATGAAATTTGGCAAAAAAAGTCTTTCTTAGGTTCAACTTCAAAAGGTTGCTCACGTTATCGGAACACCGTTTGCAGTTGAAAATTGGAAGAAGGAGATGGGAGTCACACCTCATGAATCAGAGACCACGGCTCTATAGTGAGCCAGGACCACAACATTGCTTTTATGGCACAACTGATATGAGACCATCAAGAAGTGAAAATTGAAAAAAAAATACAATTGTTTTCTTAATATTGACTTTAAAAAAGTGGTAAGGCTAAGACCATTTTTTATTAAATTTGGGGAAAAAAATCTTAATTTTGACTCTTAAACAGTGGTAAGGCTATTGTAACACCATTTTTTATGACATTTTTAGAAAAAAAAAATTCTAAATTTTGACTTGGGGAAAAAGTGGTAAGGCCAATTTTTGGTGAAAAAACATGAGATTGTTTGACATTAAAAACTGGTCAGGCCAGTAAGACCATTTTTTGTTGAAAAAAAAATATATATTTTTAATTATTTTGACATTAAAAAGTGGTATGGCTATATTAGGGCCATTTTTTTGGTGAAAAATAAAAACTAATTTGTAAGAATTTGGAATTTAAAAAAGCGGTAAGGCCAATTTTTGGTGAAAAAACATGACATTTTTTTGACATTAAAAACTGGTCAGGCCATAGTAAGACCATTATTGGTGAAAAAAAAAGAAAAAAAAATGTTTCATAAGTTTGACATTAAAGAAGTGGTAAGGCTATGGTCAGACAGTGATCTGATAAGCGCTGTGTTCAGGGCCAGAGTCATGGTGGAAATGAAGTCTGGCTGGTCAGCTGGTGTGTAGTCAAAGGTTTGAAATGAGGTTAAAGTCAGGGCAGTTTGCCATGAGGTGTCCAGAACGCTGACAGTAAAAACAGTCTCTCTCATCTCCTTTACTAATGACCTCAGTCTGTACACTGGGTGTTGCTGGAGCACAAGGCTCTTCTGAGGCAGGCTGAAACACAGACTTATGGGTAAGCACATACTCGTCGGCTGGTTCAGAGGCTGAGGACAGAGATGAAACTTTCTGTTCATTGATGTTCACCACAATGCACTCAGGTCGACATGCTTTGAGTTCCTCCAGAAGAATTAACTCACGAACTGAATCCAAGTCATTCACTTTACAAGCATTGCACCATTTGTCAAACAGGATTCCCTTTTCCCGTGTGACCTCGACGTAGGTTTGAGCTGGAGCTTTTCTGTGCTTTCTGAATTTCTGCCGATCGGCTTCAGGGACCAGTTCATACACACGTAAAATGGACATTGTAATGGCAATTTTATTTAACAAAGGGCATCAAACGGTGAGTTCTTGGTGGTCTCAATTTATTAAACTGAGAAATCACACAGTCACTGAGTAACAGGGCGAGATCTGCCCTCGCAGGGGCGTGGCTAAATCTAAGCTCAACAAAACAAGTAAACATGAACTCATTAGAGATTTCACCACACATTCCCCCCTTTTGATTAAATCCATCATGTTTTAATCAACCTTATGGGAAATTTCACCTGACCACTAAATCACTCAACTTCCAATCATCATCAGGATCATCGGAGATGTGTGTGAAAGAGGAAGCAGAAGGTTCAACAGAACGAAGCAAAGTGTACTGAACCAAAGCAACCGTGAACATGCGAGCAACCAAACAACGGACCAGGACAATAATACCGGAGGAAAACAGAGACAACACAGATAAGAAAACAGCAAGCACTGTTCAGCAGTCTTAGTCAGCCAAGCTCGCCAGCTGCCCTCGGTCCGCCATCCCTAGAAGTCCCATCCGGACGAGGGGACACCCGTTTCCTGAGAGGGCAGTTCAAGGAGGGAAGAAGCTGAGTGTTCATGTTAGTCATGTTAACTGAGATGTCAGGAACCCAGGAGCAGCGCTGATCACCGATGAGAGGGCAAACCCCCCTTTCTTGTCAGGAAGGAGGTCCAGGGCCACTCTGTTCAGCAGGCCCAGGACACACACAGCCTCCTGCTCCTCCATGAGGAGGTCAAATCCATCAGGAACAAGACTGGTGAGGCTCTCATGCTGGTGATGGATGGTGCCATGCCAAGGGAAGACGCTTCCTCAGAACGCTTCTGAAAAGGAGAGGGAAAGGGTAAGAGTAAGGCTCAGGCTAAGGGTGAGAGTGAGCAGCATTAGAATGTCACAGCTCTGTGTCAGTGCCATTCCTGCCTGCCTGCAGAAACGTGTTGAGAGAATCCTGAAGAGGAACAGGAACAGGGATTAGTAAAGTGTGAACCTGTGTAGCATAAGGCATAAAAGCACAAACATTGCAACTGGCATCATGTGACCCTGGAGCTACCGCAGGGGCAGCTCTCCACCACAGGCTGTCCTGGGGTCCTGGGAGGTCCACAATGCGTCTGCGATGAAGCGAGGGTACCATTGCGGTTTGGGGCAGCAGCATCTCCAGGAGCAGGAACATCTTCCCTGTCGCCTGGTGGAGGGTGGACGACCTCACTCAGGAGCCGATCTCAGGGATTATTCTGCCCTGTGGCTGGGAGACCAGCTGTTAGAGGGTGGAACAGTCCTGCAGGAACTTTGTCTCTTGGTTCTATTTTCAGTCTCTTTCTCCACCAGTTGACCTGCGGGTGGAGGAAACTCTAGTTTCAGACTAAACCTCCACTTTACTTTGAAATTCTAACCACATGTGATGAATATCAGACAGTTCAGCCTTTCACCTGTTCACCCTCATATCTGTTTGTGTTGCTGGACTGATCCAAACAAACTGGTCCCCCATAGTTCCCAGAGCTGGTGTCAGAGGACCAGTTCTCCTGGTTGGATCCAGGTTCAGGATCCAGATCCTCCTGCTTCTGTTTCTGCTCAGCATCATTTACCAGCTGCTCTCCTGCCGCTGTCTGATGGAACTACTTCTTCTTCCACCTGCAGCTGTCCAGGTGTTCTCACTCAGCTTCATTCACTTCAGGGGTGTTCATGGTGCCTTCAGGGACAACTGGGAAAAGGGAGAACTGTACACTTCTGGAAACCTGATTCCTCTCAGTGGAATGGCATTTCTCAAAAATTCCACTCTTACATATCAATTTATTAAGAATTATTTTATTCATTATTCATTCATCATTTTAACAAGCATAAAAGCTGAAAAGAGGAAAAATATATTTCCATGAACGAAACAAAGTCTGCTTTTGTGAAGAAGTTTAAAAGAAACTTAATTTTAACTTGAAAATCACGGAGAAGAGCTTTTATTGTGTGAATGGAAGAAAACAAAGCAGCCACAGCTTTGCTGATTGTGTGAAGTGTAACTGTGAACCAAAAGTCTGTTTTTCATCTAGTCTTTCACATTTTTTTGTTCTCATTCCATTGTCTTTACTCATTTAAATGATTTATTTTTCAAACATTTCTCAGAGAAACAGAACATATAAAGGTTACAGGATGGAGAATTGTTTTGCACACATGCAGACATGAAGGACTTTGCTTGCTCCTTTACTTGACTGCAAAAAAGCAGCTCAATCTTTCTGAGAAATGAAGAAATATATTAATTTCATGCAGGTGGAGGAGGTGGAGGAGACGAAGCACCACAGGCAGCCTGCAGACAGAGGGCGCCGTCCACATGCACAGCTGGGTGCAGCAGAGACAGGAAGTGAGGAACTCTGTTCACTGAGTTCTGGCTGTTTTTAAAACCTCTCATTTTAATTCAGCTGTTCAAGTTTCATCAAGTTGAAGAGGTTCAGAGTTTATCAGAATTTACAGGGAATAAAAACACCTTTCCTCTGGACCCTGAAACAATGACTGAGGGCCTGATTATGCTGAGGTGATTCTGGAGACTGAGAGGTCAGAGGTGGAGGATCTGTCTGTCGCTTTATGTTTGCTTTTCAGTTTGAAGCAGTTAGCTTATCCAGGAAGCAGATCATCCAGGCTTCCACATCTGTCTGGGGCCCTGTGCCAGAACCATCTTCTGGACTTTCAATGGACAAAAACCTACTTCATTTACCACCAGGGGGGGCTAGATTAGAAGAACTGCAGCATCTCTCTGGAATAGCTGCTCTCCCACACTGACTTGGTTACTATAGCAACAACCTCCAGCTTCCTCCAACACGTCTGATGTGATAAAAACTCAAAGTTACTGCAATACTGTGAACTTTTTACACTTACTTCACATGAAACACATTTTACTTTATGTGCAGCACATTTCCAGATGTTCATTCACTTTATTAGGGTCAATTAATTCATGATCCAAAACCTGAGTTTGAAATCCAAACAGAACTACACACATCATGGTGTCTTCAATCACCTTGCATTGTGACACTATTGGGAGTTGTTTTTCTTTCTTCACATTTTCCCCTAAAAATAAGAGTGAAAAATAAAAACTTAAGTACGTTTAAGGGTTTAAACTGATGAGGAACACGTTCATCGAGATTGAGTTAAAGCTAGGGTCGGTAATCTTGGAAAACTAGCATGTAGCACGAATGTAGCATCTCCCCAAGGCTCCGCCCAGCTCCCACCCCATTGGAGGAGCTCCCGTTGGGAGCGAACGTGCTGGACGCGGAAGAGCCGCTCATGGGAGCACCACTCACACGGAGTTTGTGATCACCTCCAATGTTATTAACCTTTCTGACTGCCCACACACAACGCGCATAGGTGCTCAGCGCGCCGCTCCGCTTCCTTCTATTTTTCACACGAGCCGCGAGCGCCTTGGCAACGCGCGCGTGCACTGAACCAGGGCCAGTGCACGCCAGTGACATGTACGTGCAGGGGGCTGGTAGAACGGCGAAGGGATTTGATTGGTTCTTGAAGAGCAGTCCGCGCCTTACGATTGGTCGGAGTTTTTACTGTCCTTCAGCCGCTACAGTTGTCAGATTTCTTCCCCATCTTTTTCCGTCCACATAATGTATTGACTTCTCCCAGGGGGCAAGGAGCATTTCACTCTGTATGACAAAAAGTGCTTTTGGACAACATCGTCTACCCTGGCTTTAAATGAAATTGATAGAAATAGGTGATATCTGAGCAGATGAAAATGACGCCTTCCAGACTGGCCTCATCTCACTGACCCGACCATCTGCAGCAGTCAGCCTGACAGGAAGAGGAAAGCAGAGAGTCCTGCTCAGCTCTCCCTGACCTGCATGCAGCTCTCACTGTTCACTGCTGAGCTGGTTCCAGGAGAACTTCCCCAGCGGTCCTGCAGAGGGAGCTGTTTCTACACTGTGACCTGGAGGACAGCCTCACTGAGCTCATGGAGGAACACACACACACACACACACACACACACACACACACACATAAAGACTCAAATGAACAGAGACACAATTATAGTCAGGAAACGGTGCTGTCCATGGTGCTGAAACAACAAGCGAATCCAGTTGTTTAGTTGTTTCTTTATCACTACGTTTACATGCAGCCAATAACCCTTCTCAAACCCTTTTCAAACTTGAATGTTGGCAATAACCCAATAGCGAGTGGCATGTAAACACCTGCCAAAACCCGGAAAAGCTCATTTTCGAGATTTGTAAAACCCGATAAAGACCGCTGGGTTACTCCTTTTCAAACTCGAAAGTGCCGCCGTGTAAACGGATAACGAGTTAAGAGACATTGTTTTTGTTTCTGCGCATGCTCCAGCCGCAATGGATCATGGTCTTTTGAGTCCAGCAACAAGTAGGCGCGAAACTCACCCGCAACCCAACCATTGGCAAACAGACAAGATGGGGCGTGTGGTGGCGCTGGTAACGCTGCAAACGGCTAACGCTGCCGGTGTTCGGCTGTCGGAGAGTTGTTTTTTCTCCTCTCCGTTGTCCGGGTGCTGCACAATTTAGCGCGGAGGGGCGCCAGGACTGAATAGGTCTGGCGGAAACCCTGAGTAAACGTGAAAGTAACGTAACTTAGGCTGAACACAGAGTGCCATTTGTAAGCACGTTTTTCACGTTGGGTCGGCCACCGGAGGAGGTTGCTGGATCTGTCGATCTAGCCCGTAAAAAAATCTGCAACTCGTAGACAGCAACCCAAACCTCCATCGAGGTAGAAAATGCACGTTAAAACCGTATGCGAATGATCACAAAAAAACACGTCATAAACACATTCATGTCATCGGCCCATCCGACGTGTTCAAATAGAAGCTCGCTTCGGCGGAACCCCCACCCAATCTGGCAACACAAAGCCGCTCAGGTCAGAGCTGTTTTGTTTTGGGAACACGATTCAGTTATTTATATGAAGAGGCTGATTTACAAATCCACACTTCCCAAAAGGGGTCCTGGCTCGACCCGTGACGGTGTGAACATGCCTTCAATGTTATTCTAAATGAGTGTTCATCTCAAACACGTGTCCCCCCTCCAACTGCATGTCTTGTCTGTATTTGTCACTTTGCAGAGAGTGATGAAACATCGGTCACCACAGAAGAGGCAGCCACCCCAAGGTCAACCACCAGCCATGAAACCAGTGCTGGTGGCTCACCAGGAGAAGAAGCTGAAACTGCAGCTGCGGATGATGACGAAGGTAACTATTCAGCTTTACAGTTATTATCGTGAGCAGGTACTATCAGAGTTTGATTGTACTCAATTACATTGGCACAAGTACTTCACAGACTTTTTGGGGTAACTGTACTCCCTGGGAGACACTTGTCATGCAGGACTTGTTATTCCCACATGATCGACATCGGAGGGAACTAACAGTGTTGATACATATGTGGTGTGACACTTTCAGCTAACTTTGCGTCCCAACATTACAAAACGTTTACATTCTTTTTTTTTTGTTTGTTTTTGTGCCTAGATGCAGAGCCCAGCGGGAGTGGACAGTGTTCACGACTCCCACATGCTGCTACGGTGCATCCTCGAGCGTCAACACCAGCTGGTCTTGGTAGGCAAACCTTAACATGTCATTATTTGGGTCAAATGGGTCCCAGTAGGATGACCAAAGTTGTGGTCTCTCTGACGCATATTCGGAGTGATGCTGCAAGCTAAGGTCTGTCTTGTCTTCTTCAGATGGGTCGAGTCGAAGGTCTAGGTCCCGGGGAACGTCTGCGCTGACACAACACCAAGAATTCATGCGGAGTATGCAGCGTGAGCACCATCTGTGGTTGGAGCAGCAGAGAGAACTGAGCCATGCTCGGGATGAGGCACTCCTGTCCCGGCTAATCGCCGAAACCACCCGCTCCACAGGACTGCTGGTGGACCAACTGTTGACAGGGTTCGGTTCAATATTTAATCGGCCATCTCATCCCCAACCGGTGTACAGTCCACCTCCAACGCAGGCAGTGTACACACCGTACCCATATGAAAACTATGGCTTGCCCCGACCTCCTCCTCCGCAGCACAGTGGCCAGTCAAGAGCACCAGAGAACCGAGCTGATGCAGAGGAACTCGAATCGCAGAGATTCCATCAACTCTAGAGACTGCCATACACTAGTGTTGTCTTCTGTAAATAGTTTTTTCCATTTAATATCTGCCACACAGTACTGTTTTCTTTCCTAGATAGTTTTTTTTTCCTTTGTTTGCTGTGCACCCCAGAGTGGGTTTGTTAAAATAAATAAAATCACAAAAAAAGATGTGATCCCCGTTTTTCATTTTAGCTGCTCTTTATATTCATTACACGTGTGCTGAGAAACTTTGTTCCACTCAGACATTTTTGCAAGAAACACCACCTTGACAAGGCAACTCCAAGCTGTGCCTCGGTTGCACCTCATTTGTAAGAACACCAGAGTTTTCACTGTCATTTGCACATTTTATTGGAATTACAAGTTTGAAACTCCCATCACAAAAGACAATACAGTCATGTCAGTCGCCATAGTAGTAAGGTAATATGTGTCCTGCTTCAAAAAGTGGTGCTGTACTTCGTCCAAAGGTCTTACACTGTCATTCTTGCATATACTGAACATTGAATGTATTACAACACAAAACTCTGAGTCATATCGTCTGTAACTCCTGGTAAACAACGCGGCCTGTAAGTTATTACAACGTGGAGCAGATACATGGTAGAAAACATTACAAAACACAACTGCTATACTACGTCTACAAATCGGCGGCGTCAATCCATCCACTTCACCCCCTTTCCCTCTCTACCTCTCCTTTCATTCCACAATCTTCTGTGTTCTCTCCTGTCACCTCTCTCCCATGTGTGTCTTCTAGTAGCGTCTACGGAGCGGGACACGTGCTGCCAGGTAATCGGTTAGTGCCCGTCTGATGGCTGTGGCTGCAGTGTCGGTTGTGCAGTTGGCTTGTGCCGCTGGCTGCGGAAACTGCCTTCCCACCGATGCTGCTTCCTCAGCCCATCGAGGATTCACGTGCTCCTTCTCCATCTCACAAAAGTTGTGTAAAGCACAACATGTTGCCACCACGTGTGGAGTGAAAGTGAAATGGAAGTCGCTGCGCTTCAGGAGAACACGGAAACGAGACTTGAGTCTGCCGAATGCAATCTCAATGCAAGTTCTAGCAGAACTCAAATACACATTGAATGATTCCTCCGGTGGTGTCAGCCTTGGAGATTGCAGATGGCCCTTCATGAGCCAGGGCATCAGCGGATACGCGGGATCTCCGAGCAGGAAGAAATCCATAGGCTGCCCCTCGATCGGCACGGTTCTCTACAAAGGGAATGTGAATACAAAAAACTTATTACATGGTTTTGCCGTTACTGTCCTAAATCACTAACAAGAAACATAATACAGTGATGTCATCACATCTCGCAACATCAATGTACATTAGAAGTGAACTGGACATAATTGACCACCAGACATGACGTCACCTGGTGTGTGCATTACAGTTTACCTTTGGGAGGCGGTGGGCGTTCCGGAACAGGTCAGATTGCCTGAGGGCATTGGCGTCATGTGCAGAACCAGGCATTTTGCAGCTCACATGCCAGAAGCTGTCGCAAAAGTATCATAGTTAATCACAGTGTAAGTAGGCCTGCTCAGTCAAGGAGGAAAAAATTCACTAAACAGTGATTCCCAATATGGATGGGGTTATGCTTATGTAACATGGTTGAACCCTGGGTACACAATTGTATGCATGTAATTTTTGTATGGAGTAACTTTGTTGATGCAACAGTGGATTTCATTGCAACTGCACAACAATAACTTCTTCATATATCCAATTGTCTAGTATTTCTATTAGTGGAGAAGTATCTCTGCATCATGCACAATGTACAGCCACCAACATCATCAAGGCTTGGATATATAACAAAAGGCTTACCGGTATTTATCATCACAGACTGCCTGGAGGACATAAGAGGGCCATCCCTTCCTGTTGATGAAGTCCCTGTAGCCATCACTTGGAGGCAAACACGGAATGTGGCTCCCGTCCACACAGCCTTTAAAAAAATAAAATAAAAAATAAAAGTTTAAAAAAATAAAGACACATGCTCAACAACACATTCGTGGCTCAAACACATTAGTAGTTACCAGTAGCCCGGACAGTGCATTACACAGATAGCCCATAACCATAAATCTGGATATAAATATTGGGATGAAATACCAGCAAATATACACACCGATAATTTGAGGGATTGAGTGGGTCCGTTCAAATCTGTCGGCGATGGCACATGCCTCCTCCAGGGTGGGTACTCGAATCAGCTGTTTGATGACTGAGTCAGCCATCCCGTGGCAGAATAAATACACCATCTTCTTGACGGTGCTCTTGTGAACTCCAAACTGGTTGCCAACAACGCGGTACTCTGCACAACTTGCCAGTTTGTAGAGCACCATGGCGACACGCATCCCGAGAGGCACTGGTTTGCGAACGGTTAATTTGCGGGGCTCCATAACTTTCTCCATCAGCTGGCAGAGTTGGAAGTTGGTGGAAGGACCGACGTGACATGCGAAAATTGTCACGCCAGTCGGCGTCGGTGAACTCCAACATGACAACCCGTTCCCACCAGTCCTGGCTGCGCACCTTCATCCACAGTGTCCTGGGGGCTCTGGCGTGAACGCGTGGAGTGGACGTATGTAACGCAGCGGTCAGCGAATTGAATGTTTGTTCTCGCAGTTGTCTCCTCCGACAAACGTACACGAAGCACAACAGCGTCAGGTACTGCTGCTGGGTCAGCACCAGCACTAATGCGGAAAGAAAGGCGGCTGCTAAGAGCTGGTCGTCCATCTTCCTGCTGCCTTTCCCGCGAATGTTTTTGTCTTCGGTAACAGGAAGAAGAAGCGGAAATGACGGGATTGGCGTAAAGGGAAATGACGCATTATTGGCGTCATGACGCCGTCCGTGCGCCGTGGTTTGGAAAGGGATATCCCGATTGAATGCGAGGCCTTGTAAACGGGGTAACTCTCTGTCTGTTTAAGCATGTAAACGGGGTTTTCCTAATGCTCCAGAAACCCAGATATGACCTGAACCCGAATTTTAGCTGCATGTAAATGTAGTCTATGCCTAATACACATGAAAACAGAAACACAGCACCCCCCCCCCCCCCCCCCCCCCCACACACACACACACACACACACACACACACACACCCAGCACCTCCTGCAGCAGATCCAGTGATCAGTGGATTCTGATAACAATGAAACAGGAACACAGAGTCCAGCTTCAGCTGAGAGAGTTGAAGTGTTGTGTGACTCTGTGTCTGTTTGTCTGCTGTGGTTTGTGGTGAAAAGTAGAATGAGACCATGTTGACGTCACATCGACTTCAACTTGCTCGCTTCCTGTTTTCTCCCCCAGCCCCCCCCCCCCCCAAAACACACACAGTTGACTGATTGTGCTGTTTGTGTTGAACCAGTTGTTGTTGCCTCTTTCCTTAGTTTATTCAAAGAAGTTGTGTGTTTATATTGTGCTCTTCTGTGCTCACATCATAGTTTTACAGTTTTAACATAAGTTCCTGCAGTGGTTGAAATCTAGGCTGTTTTTTATAGAGGTGGTTTTGGCAGGAAACAGGAAATAGTGTGATGTTCCGCCCTGAGTGTGGGTTGAGACAGTGAGACGGCGTCCTCACATCAAGCAGAGACAGACAGAAGGACTGAGGAGGGACGGAGAGCAGCTTCTTCTCTCCAAAAGAGTCTGAAGAAGATGTGAAGAGAGTTGATCAGGTGAGAATCTCTGTCAGCTACAACAAAGCTTTCACAACGCTGTGTTGGACTGGATCTGACTGTGTGGCTGCTGGCTGTGTGTCTGTGTGTCTGTCCAGCCTACATTATGGACACCTGTGGGGACCTGGGAGGGTCAGGAGGTTCAGAATCTTCCAGCAGAAGACTTTTCAGCCTCTCATTTCAAACTGACACTTCCTTTGTTCTTTTTCACTTTTTCAATTGATATTTAGACCAGAATTCAACTTATTTTGACTTGATCCTTCAAAGGTACACATGAATACACACACACACACACACACACACACACACACACACACACACACACGGAAGAGAAAGGGAGGCCGATAAAGAGGATGAGATGAGGAAGAGAGATAGAGGGAGAGAGAGAGAGAGAGAGAGAGAGAGAGAGAGAGAGAGAGAGAGAGAGAGAGAGAGAGAGAGAGAGAGATGAACAGACAGGTGAATAAAGTGGACTGACTAAAAACAACTGGCACATGTGAAAAATAATTCATCTCCATAAAACAGCACTGGGAGAGGAGGTGGACGACATCAAGGAGTCGGTTTATAACAGTTAATAATCATGGAGTTGATGTTGGAGTCTGAAGTTGTCACAGACCAGGATGAACCCAGAAGCAGACTGGAGCAGATCAGGTTAAAGCAGGTCTTTATTCTGAACAAACAAGTCCAACAGGATGATTCAAAGCAGAGTTTAATATTCCAGATGAGCAGGAAACACAGGGAGCAACAGAAGGAGCTGAATCTCAGCTCATCCAGGTCACTAAAACAGAGGAACTAAACCCATCAGTCACAGACGGATCAGATGAACCCACACACACACATCAGACTAAACTAAATGCTCTTGGACAGGGGACAGACACGGGACAGGACTGGACAACAAGAAGACTGGACACACCAAGTGTGGGACACGAGGGACGCAGGGACGGGTGAGAGACTCAGCACAGGCCACAGGTGGCGCTGAAGGACTTAGACAGGGGACAGGGTGAGACGGACAGGAGACAGGACACACAGGACCCTGACAGAAGTCTCAGAAAGCTCTTCCCTCAGACACAGCCATATATGGAGCTGTTTCTGCAGCTAAATGTGCTGATGACTAATGTTGCCACATGTGTTTTGAAATGTCAGCAGGTCAGAAACAGGAAACAGACACACAGATGTAGTGGAGCAACAACACCATGAACTGAGTCTGAACATCTCTGAGGACAACGTCAGCTTGTGGTTGGCGGCTGACGCCAACACCTGTTCTGGTTCTGATCTGTAATCATGAACACAGATGAAAACAGTCGAATGATTGACTAAACACAAAACAATAAATTCAAGAATCTTCATCAAACAAGACTGATACTTTTGATAGAGGGATTGAAGAGTCTGAAAGAGTAGATCAAATTAGAGTTCTTGGGGTGATAGATGAACAAACATCCTGTAAATCACATATATATATATATATATATATATATATATATATATATATATATATATATATATATATATATATATATATATATATATAGATAGATAGATATATATATATATATATATATGTGTGTGTATAAAACCTAGCAATTGCTAGGCTTTTTAAATTGATTTTTTTACATTTTGATTTTTATTTTACATACATCACAGGTAACAGTTTCACTGTCTGACTCTCTGAAGTAGCTCCTAACAGTTCCTGCTCCTGTTCCTCATCTTAAATTTGTCATTAATGAGCCAGTCTGTCTGATCAGCAGCAGGAGGAGAGCTGCACACTGAGCCTGAGTGTTGCCTGCAAAATGTGTGAAATACTTGCCTGCAAACTTTTTTGCACTTTGTGTTCTTGTTTTTCTATTTATTGATATTTATTTGCCACTGTGGTACTTCTTCTTTGGCTGCTGTAACAGTGAAATTTCCCCATCGTGGGATCAATAAAGTCTTATCTTATCTTATCTTATCTTATCTTATCTTATCTTATCTTATCTTATCTTATCTTATCTTATCAAGGGAACACCCTCCTCTGCAATTTCACCACCAAGCCGCGACGCAGTCGCAACAACAATGCGGCTTCCGTAGCTCCGGCTTTACCTAAACATAGATCTATAGACATAGATTTCTAGACGTACATATGTAGACACGCGTGCACTTACCGAACATATATCTGCATATATGACATATCTGGCCCACACCGGGCTGTCAGGCCTTTAAACCGCGGGCCTTCGAGCAGACGCACGCACCTGAATTGACGATTCCTCCCCCCCGGTCTGCGGGTGCACGCCTCGGCCGCCGCCGTTGTCCCCAGCCAGTGTTGTTCGCTGAACACGTTCATATTTACGGTGAACTGCGAACTGAGCGACTCAGTTTTCATATCATGAACGTGAACGAGATCGCTGCTCACTTTGGCAAGAATGATTGGCACACGCAGTTCACGTTTTACGGCACAGCGGAGGGCAGAGGGGACGAGGCAGCGTTGGATTAAACGGGGATCCTCCCCGTACATAATGATGTGATGACGTATGCAGTAAACGGGAAGCAGGACAGTCAAAAACAAGCAGAAAACACGACGGTGGTTGAAAAACACTTTTTAATAAAAACCCCGAGAGATAAAACACTGGAGAGGAGAGATGGAAGCAAACTGCGAAACAGCAAGTTGTATAAAGAGCTCCGTTGCAGAATACGAGCGATCATCCGGCTGGTGTTATGGATTAACTGGTTCTCGTGTTAACGAATGACGGTGGAGGTCTGTGTGAACACATGCTGATAACAACAGTTGTTAAAGTAAGACTCACAAAAGACTTTAAACGTATACACTCACTGTAACTGTCGATAACTGACGTTCGCCAGAACGACTCCATGTTTCAGTCATGTATTGGTCACAAGTTAACACGGGCACCAGTTAATAAGAAACATCGACATGCGGAGCAGAGCTCACACCGAGACGTACCGCTCGGCGTTGTGGTGCTGCGGCCAGGGGAGCAGCCGCTCCTTCAGCAGCGTATCATGGAGATGTTGGGACATTATTTGAGCAGATATCAGCAGATAAAAACACTCTACTGGGCGCTGAGGACTGCTGCTGCAGAGCTAAACACCGGAAAGTTCCTCGTGAGACTTTGTGCGCATGTCACAGGCTGCTGTATAATCCGCTTCACCCAGGTTCAAGAATCTTGTTTAGTTTTGGAGTAGCAGTGACTTGTGATGGATGGTTAAGAAGAGGTTGTTATTGAGTACTTACAAAAGTACCAAAGTAACAAATGAACGTGAAGTAGTTCATTGTTAGATATGTGAACTTAACTCATTTAAAAAAAAAAAAATAGAGAACTTGAATCTGCACCTGTGGACAGCAACCCCCCCCCCCGGCTGTATGGATTGCTGGAGCCCCAACCCCTGACCCACGATTGAAGTGAATAAACAAAAAGTGGCCCTACCAAACAAAATAAAACTTTTAAAACGCACAAGCAGCGTCACGACGAGCACACAGCATCTTCAGAGTCACATGCTGAACCACATTAAACAACTCCAGTCATCAGTGTAAATGTACTGTAAACTACAGCTGGCTGTCATTCACCACCACCTTTGATGTATATATCTTTTTAAGGTCCATGAACACAATCAGGATTTATTTCAATTGACTAAATTCTTGAAAATAGTTTAATCACTGCTAAAATGACATTTTTGACCATCAATTCAAAAGCAACGTCAAATTATGCTGGAAGTACCAAAAACTTAACTTGACTTCACTAAAACAGCTCCCTGGATATTCTGGAGGCTTCTGTTGAAAACCTCAGGCAGCTGTCTGTGTCAGAGTCTGGTACGTTTTCGCTGCTTTTAAATGTTTGTGCAGATTGGTGGCGTTACCACAGCAGCGAATTACCTTCCTGCACACATTACATGATACAGTGTCTTTATCTGAAGCTGTGAAATAAGTTTGTTTCCACACTTTGGGATTACATTTGGTAAAATAAAAGAACACGACACCATCTACCTTCGGCTGTGCCATCATTTTAACAACAAACAAGGATCCACATCACAATGTCATATTATCCTTTTTGTCCTTTATTTCACTTCATCCATCTTCCAATCAATTTTAACCATCTTCATCTGACCAGAGCACCTTTTTCCACATGTTTGGTGTGTCCCCCAGGTGGCTTGTGGCAAACTTTAAACAAGACTTTTTATGGATATCTTTGAGAAATGGCTTTCTTCTTCTGTTTCTGCTTCTCTTCCATAAAGGCCAGATTTGTGCAGTGTAGGATTGATGGTTGTCTTCTGGACAGACTCTCCAACCTCATGTGTAGATCTCTGCAGTTCATCCAGAGGGATCCTGGGCCTCTTGGCTGCATCTCTGATCAGTCTTCTCCTTGTCTGAGATGAAAGTTTCGGGACGGCCGGGTCTTGGTAGATTTGCAGTGGTGTGATACTTCTTCCATTTCAATATGATTGCTTGCACGGTGCTCCTTGAGATGTTTCAAGCTTGGGAAATCTTTTTGTATCCACATTTGGCTTTAAACTTCTCCACAACAGTATCTCAGACTTGCTTGGAGTGTTCCTTGGTCTTCATGATGCTCTCTGTGCTTTAAACAGAACTCTGAGACAATCACAGAGCAGGTGCATTGATACAGAGACTTGATTACACACAGGTGGATTCTATTTATCATCATCAGTCATTTAGGACAACACTGGATCATTCAGAGATCCTCACTGAACTTCTGAAGTGAGTTTCGCAAGGCACTGTACATACAAAATATGAACAGATGTACAAATGGACAAAACTGGACATTGGTGTTTGATAGAACTGAACCTGAAACAACAAACTGACTGAGCCAGAGCTCATGAATATTCTCGTTTTGTGTTTTTCAGAGTCAAACATCTCACCTGAATGTCAGCATGTCAGCTCCTCAACATGGTCTTTCCAGGGACTTGATGAACACAGTGTGAAAGTTTAGTGAAATAAGGTCTTACATAAGGTCAAAGATGAGCTCACCTCAAGAAGTCCTCCTGGGAATTCTGGAGGATTTGAGACATGAAGACTTTGAAAAGTTCAAGTGGTATTTGTGTCAAGATGGAGTCCTTGGAGAGTTCAAACCAATCCCAACGAGTAAACTGGAGACATTGGACAGGACAGGCACAGTGGATGTGATGCACCAGGCCTACAGCAATCAGATTCTTGACGTCACAAAAATGGTTTTAAAAAGAATGAAAATGATGGGAATATGGGAGAAACACTCCAAAAACAGCTCAGAACCTGGAGGTAAGTCCTGGAAACATTACAACTTGATGGTGTTATTTCTCACAGTCTCTCATGCACAAAAAACAACAGATCTTAGTAAATATTGAAAATTGGTTGAGAATTTCTGCATGACATTTTTCACCCAGTGTCATTCACAGTCCGATGAGCTGAGGAGAAAACAAACAGAAGAAAATAATTTGTCATTCTTTATTAGGGAACCTCTTACCGAGCACCTAATTTAGGTTGATTATCTGTGATTAGGGGTGAATCTGTGGAACAGTCTGGGCAAGGAACTAAAAACAGCAAAGTCTCTGAATATATTCAAAAAATCATACAAAACCTGGGTGATTAATAAATATACACAGTGAAGTACTAGACAAACCCAACAAGACAAATCATACAAAACTCACAACCAAGCTAAATTTTTTTTTTTTTTTTTTAACGATTTAATTCACTCATTTATCCATTATGTCTGATGGTTTGGCCTCTGTACTTTATCTCGCGTCACCATTTACTGTAAGTACCACTATTAGCGGCCTCATAAATGGGGAGAAGCACAAGAAGGAGGGAGGAAAATTTGGACGGAAGGGGCGAGGATGGGGAAGGGAGAGGGAAGGGAAGAGGAAGAGAGAGTAGAACCACGAGGAAGGAAGGGAACAGATGGAAGGGAAGGAGAAGGAAAAAAAATAAATAAATAAATTTTTGCAACAAAAACGACAGGAAGAAAATGTTAATTAACAAAAGTGTTTCCTTTTGCTGTGCCCTATTTTGATTGTCGGCTTGTTGTCTTAGCTCGACTTAGTGAGGTTCTATTTAATTTTCATACAGCGGTGAGGTAGTGGTGGGCAAAATAAGCTTCAGCTTCAGCCCGAAACCTTTTCGGCCAAATGATATGTGTATAAATGTGTATGTGCGTTCAAGTGTATGTATGTATGTGCACATAAATATGTCTGTGTATGTCTATGTATGTAAGTGTATATCTGTGTGTATGCATACATAACTTATGACATGTATGCTTTATGGCCGAAATAAAATTAAAAAAAAAAAAAAAATTATAAAAACCCAAATGTCAAGACGAAGATGTCCTTGTTTGTATGTAAGCACACAACACAATGAACATTACTCAAACCGAGTTGTTTTCTTTTGTCTCCGAAAAAAATAATTAGGGGAAGATGGTCCTCAAAAGGTTTGTTTGTCAGCAACATCGAAGAGGTGTCAGGAGAAACTCAAGTCCAACCTGAAGAGGAGGTTCCAGTGTGTGTTTGAGGGGGTCGCTGAGGCAGGAAAGCCGACCCTCCTGAACCAGATCTATACAGAGCTCCACATCACAGAGGGAGGGACTGCAGAGGTCAATCAGGAACATGAGGTCAGACAGATTGAAGCAGCATCCAGGACAGCAGACAGAGCAGAAACAAGCATCAGACCAGGAGACATCTTTAAAGCCCCACCTGGAAGATCTCAACCAATCAGAACAGTGCTGACAAAGGGAGTGGCTGGCATTGGGAAAACAGTCCTGACACAGAAGTTCACTCTGGACTGGGCTGAAGACAAAGACAACCAGGACGTCCACTTCATATTTCCATTCACCTTCAGAGAGCTGAACGTAGTGAAGGAGGAGAAGTTCAGCTTGGTGGGACTTGTTCATCACTTCTTCAATGAAGCTAAAAAGGCAGGAATCTGCTGCTTTGAAGAATTCCATGTGATCTTCATCTTTGATGGTCTGGATGAGTGTCGACTCCCTCTGGACTTCCAGCACACTGACTTTCTCACTGATGCTACAGACTCCACCTCAGTGGATGTTCTGCTGACAAGCCTGATCAGGGGGAAACTGCTTCCCTCTGCTCGCCTCTGGATCACCACACGACCTGCAGCAGCCAATCAGATCCCTGCTGACTGTGTGGACATGGTGACAGAGGTCCGAGGGTTCACCGACCCCAGAAGGAGGAGTACTTCAGGAGGAGGTTCAGAGAGGAGGAGCAGGCCCAGCAGGATCATCTCCCACATCAAGACCTCCCGAAGCCTCCACATCATGTGCCACATCCCGGTCTTCTGCTGGATCACTGCTGAAGTTCTGGAGGAGGAGCTGAAGAGCAGAGAGGGAGGAGAGCTGCCCAAGACCCTGACTGAGGTGTACATCCGCCACCTGGTCGCCCAGGCTGAAAGAAACAAGGTCAAATATGATGACAATACTGCCTCACGTGAAACCTGGAGTCCAGAGAGCAGGGAGATGACAGAGTCTCTGGGAAAACTGGCTTTTGATCAGCTGCAGAAAGGAATCCTGATCTTCTGTGAACGTGACCTGAAAAAGTCTGGCATTGACCTCGAGGTAGCCTTAAAGTACTCAGGAATGTTCACAAAGATCTTTAAAAAAGAGAAAGGCCTCCAAACATCTGTGTTCTGCTTCATCCATCTGAGCCTTCAGGAGTTTCTGGCTGCTCTTCATGTCCATCAGACCTTCATCAACTCTGGAATCAACCTGATGAAAAAGGTACCAGTGTTCAGGTGGCCAAAAGTGTTTAAGAAACCTAAACTCCACCGTCTCCATCAGAGAGCAGTGGACGAGGCCTTGAAGAGTCCAAATGGACACCTGGATTTGTTCCTCCGCTTCCTCCTGGGTCTTTCACTGGAGACCAATCAGAATCTCCTTCAAGATCTGCTGACACAGACAGGAAGTAGCTCACAGACCAATCAGGAAACAGTCCAGTACATCAAGAAGAAGCTGAGTCAGAGTCTGTCTGCAGAGAGAAGCATCAATCTGTTCCACTGTCTGAATGAACTGAATGATGGTTCTCTGGTGGAGGAGATCCAACAGTTCCTGAGATCAGGAAGTCTTGACCCAGATGAACTGTCTCCTGCTCAGTGGTCAGCTCTGGTCTTCATCTTACTGTCATCAGAAGAAGATCTGAAGGAGTTTGACCTGAAGAAATACTCTGCTTCAGAGGAGGCTCTTCTGAAGCTGCTGCCAGTGGTCAAAGCCTCCAACAAAGCTCTGTATGTACTTTATGGAAAAATATAGAGAACATGATACGTTCAATGTTATAGTCTGCCAAATTTTGCCATCCCCTCAAAAAAAAAATCTGCCCAAAAGTAAGATTTTCATTTGTTAATAAAAAGAACACAAAAAAATAAAAAGAAGAAGAAAAAAGTTCCATTGCAAACATCCTGTTCACAGATGTGAAGTACAGCACTGCTTTTCAGTCTCTGTAGTGTCATTTGTGAATTTTGTACTCATCTTTATAGCTCTGATTAGATGGCACAACATTAGTTCAATAAGGAAGTACATAGTGTTCTCTCCCTGCAGACTATTAAAGGGGAGTAGAGTTTCAACTTGGTAAGAAAAAAAGAGGTTCAGTGAATATCAATAATCTTTATGTGTCACTACATTCCAAGTATGGTACACTAACAAAATAGCGTTTGATGCTTAAGAGCATTGAGCTGCTGCACAATGAGTCCACCGCCACGCCTCCATCCTCTTCCAGGCAAGAAGAGAAAAGAAAAAGAGACAGTAAAAAAAAAAAACTTGGAAAAAAAGCTTGAAATAACTTGTAAAGTTGAAAGTAAAAGCTTGAAAAATTGATTTGGGTGAAAAAAAGCTGAAAAAGTGTTCTTCAATAAGTTGAAGATCTCTGACAAGGTTGAATGTTAAAAAAAAATCTGAAATAGTTAATAAAGCACTAAAGACGTCACTGAGATGCCATTGAGAGCAAAAAGGATCAATAAAGTTGTATCAACAGTAAAAGCAGTAGAGTCAGTGTCAGAGTAACAGAGGACCAATAGAGCTCCAGTCTTCATGGAAAAATCCAGACTAATCAAGCAGCAGTCAGCATGAGTGTCTTCTGTGGAGGAACAGGTCAGATCAGGCAGCTCACCGTCACTGACACAGTTCTCCACTGTACTTTCACACTCTTTCATGTTGTTTTATGTTTGTATCTGTGAGCAGGATGTTTGCAAAGGAACTTCTTTTTCTCCATAACTACAAATAATTTTTAAAACCATGAAAATTATTCTCTTTGCTTTAAGAAATGTTAAATTTTCAGATTTTTTTTTTTTTGCAGGATGGCAAAACACAATGTATAAATTCAAACTAAAATTATCTGCAAGCACTTATATTTAGTAGTGCAAAAATATGTATGACTTGATATTAAACTCGTATAATTCTGTCCCTGATGTCCAGTCAGCTGGTTTTCATTGTTGCTTCTTCTTCAGGTTGAGCGGCTGTGGTCTGTCAGAGAGAAGCTGTGGAGCTCTGTCCTCAGTTCTCAGCTCTCAGTCCTCCAGTCTGACACATCTGGACCTGAGTAACAACGACCTGCAGGATTCAGGAGTGAAGCGTCTGTCTCTTGGACTGGAGAGTCCTCACTGTAAACTGGAAGCTCTCAGGTCAGGATCCAGCTGCTGCTTGATCATGTGGAGGATCTTCCTTCTTCCTTCTTGACTTGATGCAGCCATGTTTGTGTCTCCAGTCTGTCAGGGTGTCTGGTCTCAGAGGAAGGCTGTGCTTCTCTGGTCTCAGCTGTGAGATCCAAGTCCTCCCATCTGAGAGAGCTGGACCTGAGCTACAACCATCCAGGAGACTCAGGAGTGAAGGAGCTGTCAGCGGCAGTGGAGGATCCACACTGCTCCCTGGAGACTCTCAGGTATGGACGCATTCATCATAGACTTCAGAACTACTTGAGAATGAGAAGGTTTCACTCATCTTAATTTGAGGTTTTTATAGTTTCATTCAATTAAATTCAGCTTCATTTATATCTCACCAAGTACAACACAGTTATTTCTCGGCACTTTCACAGAGAAAACCCCAGCAGTTCCACATGAGCAACAGTGACTCTGGAAAGGAAAACTCTCTTTTAAAAGGACAAAAAAATAATAATATCAGAACCACTCTTGGTAACTTTGTGCTGTCCCGGTCGGGGTGTCCAGGTCACTCGTCCTCTTCTGTGTCCTCGTCCATCCCTGTGTGCTTTGTCAGTCCCACCTGTGTGTGTGTGTGTCTGCCTAACCTCATGTTTCAGTCTTTCAATGGTCTCATCTATCTATGGTGTTCTGTCTCTGTCCCTCACCCCAGTCTGTTTAGTGTTCTGTCCTGGTCCGTCTCAGCTTCCTGCTGTTCATCGCGATTCAATATTGTGTTCAACTGACAGCCTGAACTGACAGACATTAGTGTTTGTTTAGTCTCTTTTTATTCCTTCCTCTCATGTGTTTTCAAACATATTTCAGCTGAAGAAAAGCTCAAGCTGATGACAACTGACCAAAGACAGTGCTGGTTAAATGTCTCTCTCTCTCTCTGTCTCTCTCTCTCTCTCTCGCTCTCAGTGCCTAAAACCCCTAAAAAACCACACAAACAGGTGACTAAACATTCATGTTAAAGCATCCTTCCTCCATCACTCCCAAGACCCCTCCCACAGTCCACACCTTCTCAAAGTCCTCCAGCGCCCCCACCAGGGAGCTATAAACATACTCCACTCGGAGCCGTGCTCCCACCAGTCTTTTCAGGAGGAGTTCTGGGTCTGTGCATCCTGTCCCACGAGTCTGGTTCCGGCTTGACAGCCAGGTGCTCAGCTTAGTTTGGCCGAGAAGAAAGTTTATGAGGGCTGCTTTATGTTTTTGGGCAGCAGTAGACTTGGGCCGAAAACGAACAGCTCTCTGGTGAGAACCAGGCCCAAACCTCCCACCCAGCGTCCCTGCAGTCTGAGCAGGGGGACAAGTCGGGGGCAGGACGTCCACAGGTGTTCCAGTGTTTCTTCCTTAGGGCAGAAGGGACAGTTGGTGTTCATCCCAGGGTCAAAGTGGGCCACATGTCTGTTTGTAGCCCCGCCCCATGCCCCGCCCTCCACTGGAGATCCACACAGCGTTTCTCAATGGGGGGGGGGGGGCGATACAGGGACTTCCAGCTGCCTTTGGGGGATGACCCTGGCGCCAAGACCCCCGACCTCCTGGACGACGGGAGACCTTCAAGCGTGGCTCTGTTCCTCACCTTCATGGCGACAATATAGAGGGCTTTTTTCGAGACAGTACTGAACTCTGGCAGGACAGGTGTAGAAAAGGACAGGAGTCCACCAGCTGCCTCCCCATCGCCACCAGCAGGTCGGATGTTCAGCGAGGGAAAGCCCGGAGGAGCTGGCCCAGCAGAGCCCGGACCCAGCAGCTCTCTGAACCTCGATGGAAGCTCTCGCTTCACTTCCTCCAGAAGTCTCTCCAGGACCCGCTGAGATCTGATGCCAGTCTCTTGGCTAAGCTGCTCCATGCTCTTCCAGCCTCTGCCAGACCTCAAATCGGCCAGTTTGGTCACGTTTGACTCCAAGAAAGTCCGCCCCACAGCTGCAGAATCCAACAGGCTGCTCCTGACCAGTGGGTTGTGAAACAGTGGCTCCTCTGCGCCCCGTCCATATGGCTGGTCTCTGGACACAGTCAGGACCTCCACGCCCTCAGTACTGACAGGTAGAAGGCAGAGGTCCCTGTTGTGTCCATGTTCTGAAGGTCTAATAAGAACAGGTGTTTATCAAAACCGAGCCTTCCGACTCCACGCAGCAGTACCGAGGCGGTCCTCTCCCACAGCGGATTCTGACCGTACAGGAAGCGTGTCACTGTTTATAGATGAAGGGCTGCCACCTGACTAGCGATGTCCACCAGACCTTGGCCTCCTTCCTCGGTTGGGAGTTACAGCACTGCCGCCCTCAGCCAGTGGAATCCCCCCCAGAAGAAATCCACTAGCTGTCTCTGAATGTCCAGCAGCACCGTGGTGGGAGGTTGGAGCACAGTGAAGCAGTGCCACAAGGTGGAGGCAGCCAGGTTGTTGATCACCAGAGCCCTCCCCCTATAAGACAGCTGGGGCTTGACCCATGTCCACCGAGACATTCAGGCGCTCACTTTTTCCCTGAGACCGTCCCAGTTCTTGCCCTGGAAGATCTCGCTCCCCAGGTATACCCCAAGGCACTTCATTCCCTCAGTACTCCACTGTAGTCCAGCTGGGAGTGCGGGTGCTGTATGCTGAGTCCACCGTCCAAGAAGCAGGCCCTCACATTTACTCCAGTTGACTTTGGCAGAAGAGGCGTGTTCATAATAATCCAGCTGTTCCTGCAGAGTTTGAACATCTGCGGGATCCGTGATGAACACAGTCAAGTCATCAGCGTAGGCAGACAGAAGATGTCATCTGCCAGTGCAAAACCTGTGAGACCTTTCCTCAACTGGTGGAGTAACGGCTCGATAGCCAAAGTGTACAACATGCCAGACAGTGGGCAGCCCTGCCGAATGCCTCTCTGGACTTCAATCGGATGACTTAACCCTCCCCCCACTTTCACTGTGGGGGGAGGGTACTGTGTCCAGTACTGCTGCTCTTGAGTACAGTAGACTAATGCGGGACACAAACCTCTACGGAAAACCAAATGCTGCCAGAACACTAAACAGAGAGGAGTGATCCACCCGGTCGAAGGCCTTCTCTTGATCGATGGAGATCAACAATAGGTCTAAGCTTTTAAGCCTTGCAATGTCAATGAGGTCTCTGAGCAGAAAGAGGTTGTCCATAATTGTATGACCCGGAATGCAGTACTATTGGGTGTGATGAATTACTGAATCTAAACAATCTTTTAACCTGTTGGCTAAGACCTTCACCATAATCTTATAATCTGAGCAAAGCAAGGGCACCGGCCTCCAGTTCTTCAGTAGAGGTTTTTTAGGGGATTTTAGGTGCTGTGAATTGTGGTCTTTTGTATTGCTGAACATGATTAAATAGATTTTAATAAATTATGTGGTAAAGTCTCTCTCTCTCTCTCTCTCTCTCTCTCTCTCTCTCTCTCTCTCTCTCTCTCTCTCTCTCTCTCTCTCTCCTGTCTCTCTTCCTGCAGGGTGGACCATGTTGGACAGCAGAGGCTCAAACCTGGTGTGAGGAAGTGTAAGTTGGACTCATCACTGTCAGTTTGTCTTTCAATCAAAGCTTTGGATTCATTCAAACATTACTGACAAGAGAAGCCTGACAAAAAGTGTCCTCATCAAACTTTCTCTCCATCAACAACATGTCAGGAAATCCACAAACAACAAATCCATCACATGTGTCACATCAGGACTTTTCTCTTTTTCTCTCCATCAGATTTCTCTCAACTTCAACTGGATGAAAACTCAATGAACAGAAACCTCAAACTGTCCAACAACAACAGGAAGGTGACACATGTGGAGGAAAAGCAGCCGTATCCTCATCATCCTCACAGATTTAATGTCTGTCCTCAGCTGCTGTGTAGAAATGATCTGAGTGGTCGATGTTACTGGGAGGTCAAGTGGAGCGGAAGGGTTTCTATATCAGTGAGTTACAGAGGAATCAGAAGGAAAGGAGACAGTGAGGAGTGTAGGTTTGGAAGGAATCATCAGTCCTGGAGTCTGGAGTGCTCTGATGGACGTTACTATGTCTGGCACAATAAGAGAGGAACAGACCTCTCCTCCTCCTCCTCCTCCTCCTCCTCCTCCTCCTCCTCTGGTAGAGTAGCAGTGTATGTGGACTGTCCTGCTGGCTCTCTGTCCTTCTTCAGAGTCTCCTCTGACTCTCTGATCCACCTCTACACCTTCAACACCACATTCACTCAACCTCTATATGCTGGATTTGGATTTGGATATCCCTACCTCTGGCCTGGTTCTTCAGTGAGTCTGTGTCCTCTGTAGGAAGGACGTCTCTGTATCTGAGAGCAGGGAGGAGGAGGAGCCTATCAGAAGGTGGGAGGGGCATATCAGAAGGTGGGAGGAGCCTATCAGAAGGTGGGAGGGGCATATCAGAAGGTGGGAGGAGCCTATCAGAAGGTGGGAGGAGTTTAGCTCCACTAAAGATGTGATTTCTTCTGTGTTCCATCTGGTGTTTGTTGTGGTTTCATTGTTGTGGTGTTTCTTGAAATGTTCCATCATAAAGTAATAAAAGTCGATCACTGACAAGTCAAACTCTCTTTCTCTCCTTTACTTGTTGTCTTCAGTTAGATTTGCTGTTCAGTCAACAAGGAGCTGAAAGCTGCTAATACCATGCATCAACATCATAATGCTAACTAAATGATAGATAACAGCTGATATGATGCTGAAACCATGTCCACACAATGCTAATATGATGCTAACATGCTAGCAATACAATGCTATCATCACGCTAACATGCTAGCGATACAATGCTAATATGATGCTAACATGGTATCAATACAATGCTAATGTGATGCTAACATGCTATCAATACAATGCTAATGTGATGCTAACATGCTAGCAATACAATGCTAATATGATGCTAACCAGTGGTGGTCGAAGTACTCGATTTCATTACTTGAGTAAAAGTACAGATACTAGAAGTGAAATACTACTCCAATAAAAGTAAAAGTTGGCAAATCAACAAGTTACTTAAGTAAAAGTAAATAAATATTTGCTTTAGAAAATACTTAAGTACAAAAAGTAAATCGTTTAAAAGGAGAGGAATTAACATTTTCTGGTTAACTTTTCTGTTATGTGTAAAAGTTTTTGTGATCATTCATCTTAAGACCTTAATTTTTGACCAGTGCTGAGATTTTATGTAGACAATGGTTGCACAGCACATTCAGTAATTTCAAATTCATTTGGAGTTTAACAACAGTCTGGAAATAAAATATGACCATAATTCTTTATCTCACGCTTGATTTCCCAGAAAACCAGAAGACGTTCTCCTTGGTCTGAAATGTCAGAGTTTACAGCCACACATTTTAGTCTTTTATTTAAGTCATCTAAGACGTAAAAGTGGTAAACCGATGCTGCTGGAGACTCATTCCAACTGCTTTCTAGAACATGACGCTGAGTTCTGGACCCCATGGAGCTCTGCAGGCCCAGACCTCAGTCCAGCAGAGCTCCTCTGGGTCAGGAGAACAGGACCGATCTGCTGATCTGTGACAGGTTCTCATGTCAGAATGGATCCAAACCTCTGAGGAAGGCTTCCACCACTTGATTATTTTACAACTTTCTGAAGCTCTGTTACCTTCCGTTTCCAGATTCCTGAAGCAGAACAGCTGATTTGCTGTCTGGAGATGTTGCAGAATTTCTATTTATGCAGAATGATCATCTGGACCTCCACAGTAAATGACGTTGCTCTTCAGGATTTCTCCATGGCTGTGATTGGTCAGAAGCTGCTGACTCCATCTATGTGTCTGCTCCCCGATCACCATGGGAGAAGCCTGAGTGGAATTATTGAGTTCATAATGTGTTTGGTAACACTGCATTCCAGGAAGTCCATCCAGAACACAGAGACCTCTGCTGGGATGTTCATTAAGCTTCGTAGTCAAGACCCCCGGACACCCAGACCAGTAAACAATGACCCGGGTCCCAGCAGTGTTGAGAAGTAACTGGATGTTTGACTGTGTGTGCAGACAGCGTCCGGCTGTATGGTCAGTGGTTTTTCTCTGTTTACCAACACTTTCTGTGGAATTGATTGAACTTACAGCTCTGATATTATATGATCATATATCACAGTTTGATCTGTTTCTGTCTGTGGTTGGGTGGCATGTTGGGATGGAATGGTGATTTGAGCTACTTTAGCTTTTTGAGCTGTGAACTGTTGAAGGCAGGAGTGTTGCCTCAGGCTGTAAAGTCTTGTACATGGATCGATACTTCAGACATACAACAAGAGCGAGATGAGTAACCAGCTCATCTTCCCAAAGTCCTCGTTAACCGGTCCACTGGACTGGTTTCATTTGCTTCTCCTCTGGCCAGCTTTGGGTCTTCCAGGACAAGTTGAGGAAGTGTGTCCACTGGTCCCAAACCTGGAGAAGTCTCTGGAGGAGATGGTGGATCTGGCAGAATCTGGCATAAGATACATTCAGATGCCTCACGTCATGGAGGCAACTCCCTCACAAACCCAATAAACTCTCTTTTTCAAAGCTTTTAGTAAATAGTCCAGATGGATTGCAAACTGGATGAAGACAGCCTGCAGCAAGACGCCAAGACTGCTGTATTTAAAGAGACAGAGGACTGTGATGAGGACAGCTCATCTCAGTCGGTGTGTTTTTCCCCTCAGAGCTGCCATGATGGAGAGGATGAGGACGGTGAGGAAGTGAAGACTTTTGAGGTGGGCGATCGCTGCTCTTGATATGTTGTAAGCATGTATGAGTTCCTTTGTGCAGATGGGCGAGCTGCGGTCAGACCGACGCCATGTTTGAAACCCTCAGGAGAAGGAGATGGAGAAGCAGAAGCTGCCGTACCAGCAGGCTCGTCTACACCACTGTGGAGCTTGTGTTTTTGTAAACCTGAGCTGAAACAGGTGAGTGTTTCGAGAAGGGTCTGGCTGCGGCCTGGGCATTCCCGTCACTCAACCAGGAACGCCCATGGGCGTTCCTGGTTGAGTTTCATTGACCAATCATAAAGTTTTTCGTTGCTGCAATATTGGACTTCACCAAGAGAAGCAGCAATGTGCCGTGAGGCACCTAGTCTGCTGGAAATTAGCAGTGGAAGAAGTATTGAAACCATGTTTCGCCCTGGCTTTTTCCTCCCGGAGAGAAGATTACCAAATAAGAGGTTATGTCAGTAAGTTAATTTTGTTGGTTATGATTTGACAACGTGTCACTGTGTCCCTCTTGTGTTGTCTTTATTGTATCCGAATATGATGTTCATACAGGCGACAAGCTCAGGAGCAGCTAATGCTAATGTTGGTCGGCCCATGAGCGGCGCGGCTATTAGTCATTATCAGCTGAAGTTTGCAGCAAAGACTTGTAACGTTAGGCCTGTAACCAGTGCCTGCATTTCTCAGTTTTACTCACTGGCGTACTGGGACTTTTTATCGCGTACCGGGACTTCACATGAGCTCATAACGCCGGGCTCACACTGGATGCGGTCTGGCTCTGGTCCAAACACCGCAACCGAGTAAAGAATGGCATTTTATTCATTTAATTCGTAATGATATGTGTTCCCCACTGGCTATTTTTCCTGTTTACAGTCGAGTAAGGGGGTGTACCGGCACTTATTTTTTCACCCAAAGCACTGCCCATAACCAAGTGGGCTTTAATTAGGATGTCATTGTTTTAGTCAGGGATAATGTAGATCAAGCCGGCCACTATAGAGAATAAACCCTGGCCGGATGCTGCAGGATACATTATTCAGATGATCAGCTCATCCATCAAGCCTCCACAGAAGCCTGATCATTTGAATCAGGTGTGTAGGATTGCGAAACACTGAGCTAAAGTTTGCAGCGATGACTTTAAGGCCTATTACCACAGTGTGTTGTTAATTCAGATGTCATTACTGTATTTTATGTAGATAAGGGTTTTGTGGATTTTTTTTCAAACAGTCATGCAATACTGACAGAGTTAATTAAAACACGGTGTGCATCAATGGGTGTGTATGTAGACATGTAGTGTGCAAGTACTTTGAGTGATTGTAATGACAACAAATATGATGTCAATACAGCATTGGAAGGGTGAAGATGTCTAAACTGAGACTGACCAATTGATTCCATATGTCTGTTATGTACAGCGTACAACGTTACATCTGTCAGTGTTGTTAAGCGGCCAGAGGCCCAAAGGAACAAGGTGCCAAGAGGATGGATGCAAACTTCTTCACTGCCCCGTTTGCCCTCTTTATAAGGGTGATTATTCAAAAGTGGAGACACATCTACAATCTCATCTTACAACAGTGGTACAGCACAGAGGTATATTTACTGCTTGCTAATACATTGCTGTAGAATAGTCACCTTTTATTATTATTATTCAAACAGTGGTCAAGAAAACAAGTGTTGGTACTAGATGTTAAAGCCATTTTTTTTTGTGTGTGTCTTTGTTCTTTCAGATCTAGTAGAGTCGACATGCAGACTGGGATGTAAAAAAGAATTCCACTACCACTGCTGTGCCTGCAGTCTGCTGTTTTGTAAGAAAACAAACTGCAGACACATCTCAGCACCTGCCGCCCTCAGCCAGCACCAGGGGGGTATTGCACAAAAGTAGGATAAATACATCCAGGATAAATGAAAATGCGCTGCTTGAGTCAGCCTAGTCGGTGTTTTCTCGGATTAATCGGTTGCACGTTTGCCGAGCCAGGATGAAAAGACGCGGCTTACTCAAGCCAGGTGAGGAGCATCAGGATCAGTGGCGTTCACGGCGTTCTTCAGAAGACCACGAGATCGATCACAAAATCACAGATTGAAAATGGAACAAGGATGAGCGTCTTACTTCACACGGGATGAGCAGCAGTGCGGACTGTACCGCGGCTGTCGGGAGGGGCTCACTTAAACAGGGGGGTGCCCCAGAGCAAGGACTTTACACAAAACACGTCCATTAATTTCACTCCATATATTCCAGCCTGTACGTCTGCTTTCAGTGACGTTTAAGGCATAGCGCCCCCACGCTTCAATGGTGAGGACGAGTACTGCATGCAGGCCGCAGCTTTATTAAAGTGAAATAGTGACGCTCAGATCAGACACTAAAAATGGCCTAATTCTGCATATGATCCATGATTATGATCATACAAAAGTGATAATAATAAAATACAGGAAATACACAGGGGAAACAGCATTTTGCCAATATTTAGGATATTTATTTAAGAAAATTTCAACTCTGTGTCCGTGTTATCTATTGAATCAATTGTCCTCATGCTGTGTTCTGTTTCATCCCTCATCTGTCATGAAGAACAAACCTGTCCGGCCAGAAAAGAACCTGCAGCAGGTGAAAACCAGACATAAAAATATTCTGCACTCTGGTAAGTTACTGAAGTGCAGCCCAAAGAGCAATTATCAAATGAAGTGATAAATTTGTTTCTTCTGAGAATGAATTTCTGTATGATTTTAGCCGTTAAAAAAGTGGAGTCAGAATGATGTGGGACCCTTTCACTCCTAAAGGTGGAGTCCTGAAATAGGACGATTTTCCTATTTTCAGGAGACAGTTAAGACTAAATGATATGCTGTCTGTTATATTGTAGTCCATTTCAGTGATATGATACATTTATTTTTCCTTTGTTTCTCATTTTACTCATTGTGTAGCTTCAGGGTTTTTTTTAATTTTATTTCTTATTCTTTATTTTTGTACATCAGTGTGGTTTAGTACCAATTTCATTAAGGTTTTTTTTCCATTGTCTTTACAATAATCGTGAACCTTTTATTGTAGGACTTGTATTAATAAAGAAAGGATTCTGAAATGTCTGTGTTGAAAGTTATGTTGGTCTTCATATAATCTGAGCAACAAAATAATAATAAAGTCAACCAGACCCTGCAAATGCAATGACTACAGTAGTAAGATTTGGCTGCAGGAGGATTAAATGATGTAATGTGTAGAAAAATCCAGGAAATGCTGTGAACCACGCCCATTTTTCACATTGTTGACAGCAGTTTAATCTGGTCCTGGTAGTTAGCCTGCTGTGGAGCAGGTTAGCTTCAGAGAATAAATCACTATGGTGACTTGCCCGGGATAAACTTGGCCAGCTTTTGTGCAATCGACTTGAGGCTAACTTCGTCCAGGATCACCACAAGATCGCCACAGGATAACAACAGTTTGCCGGCTTAATCCCTGATCCTGGTTTTGTGCAATACCCCCCGGGTCAGCTGCCTGCCGAAAGACCACTGCAGCCAGCTCCAGGTTCATATGACAATTTAAATACAGGAATTGCAACTTACGCATCTTCCAAACCTTTTCAGTAACCTGGCAAATTTCATTTCCAAAGGACCATGGAGGACACCTTTCTCGGCTGACGAGGTAAAACTTGCAGCTGGCATACAATTCTTTGCATTTAGTAAAGTAGTATAAACACAAACATTCTTGCTTGATTTGATTACAATGTCCTTTTACCCCCCCAGGGCGCACCTCACCGGCATATGAGCAGCAGCTGTGGGGTTTTTTTGCTGATGGTGAGCTGCAGTATATTCAGA
This sequence comes from Salarias fasciatus, assembly GCF_902148845.1. Taxonomy (NCBI): domain Eukaryota; kingdom Metazoa; phylum Chordata; class Actinopteri; order Blenniiformes; family Blenniidae; genus Salarias; species Salarias fasciatus. The sequence goes on from NC_043766.1 coordinate 40,035,106, forward strand.
AATTATGACTGTTGACTGAACCACTAACACACTTTTTTTTTAAATTTCAGTATGCATTGTATACAACACTGCACATACCATTTGATTTCAGTGAGGCGAGTTCTTTCAACTCAGTTGGATATGTAACTTACAGTTTTGATCATTACCATGGACCAATGGGCCATACACCTAACTTTTTTTGCAGGTTGCTGGAGGAGATTACAACATAGTCGACATCAATGACTGTGCTGCATTATAACATGTATTTGTAACAAGGTAAAACACCGTGCATTTAAAGCTTAAGCTAACTTAACAGGTGGACATGCTCTCTATCAGAAGGTGGTGGTGTGCAAAGCTCCTGGAGATATTTATGCCTGAAAGATATTGTATACTGTGTCCATACATTATTTGCTCATATTTTGTGTTTATGAAGATGGACGCAAATGTCTCGTCTCTCTCCAGCCCTGCAGGACAAGCCGAGTCTGCCTCTCTGTCTGTCCCTCTCAGCCACAACCTCCAGGACAGGCCGTTCCTTCCACCAGAAGTCCTGCAGCTCATCGTGAAAGAGATCCTGAGGATGGACCTCACAATGCTTGGAGTCTTCAACCGAGTGCCCCAGTCATTCCGAGACCTGGCCAACCCATTCCACCCTTCCATTTACATTAACGATTCTTTGGCAGAGAAGCTCAAAATAAAACGAAAGTACAGTGTACATGAGGGTGAGGAAAATGTACAAGACTGCAGGTCCGGGCAGTTGTTTTTTTTTTTTTTTTAATTTATATTTTTATTGTTTTTCCCACAATTATATAATCTCTTAAAGGCAACAAGTTACTGTATGCTCATTTGGTCAAGAGATCATATATTCTTTAAGTTCAAACATCTTTTACCATACTCAAGGAATGAAATAAAATAAAATAAAATAAAATAACAAACAAAAAGAAATAACGCAAAAAAAAAAAGAAAAAAAGAAGAAGATTGTATATGTGTATGGATACATACAGTCATACCTACAAAGATATATATACACGTGCACTCTCACAATCACACGTGTACACAATCATACACTCACACCCATACATCTACACCTACATACACCTATATATACACATACCTGTAGACACGTACATATGTATACGTATACAAACCTATACATACTCACATTCATACCTATACATATAAATGCCCATTTACACGTATATATTCATACACACACATCCATACATACACATATACCTCGTCAAACAATAATGGTCCGTGGTTTTAATCCGGGGTGTAGGTAAATAATTCCTTTTCTTCTTATTTGTAGACCTTCCTTATTAAAGAGAAAAAAAAAACCCAATTTAAATCTTATCCCCCCTCTTCTAATAATTTGGTAACTCCTAAATAAAATCGGACCTCTGTTTCTTAATATACATCAACCAGCTACTCCATACTTTACTAAATTCATCTACTTCTAATCTAATTGATGCCGTGAGCTTCTCCATATTATAAATTTTTAACATTATATCCATCCATTCATCCACCTTTGGTGCTTGATCAGTTCCCCATTTCCTGGTAACTGCTTTTTTACTCGCCAGTAACATAATTCTTAATAATTTATAATCTTCCCTCCTTTTTAAAATTAAATTTTCTAATTTCCCCAAATACATAGTTTCAAAATTATTTGGAACCTTTGTTTTCAGAACTGTTGCTATAACTTTATTTATTTCTATCCAATATTGGATGATTGGGGAGCACCCCCAGAAGATGTGGAAGTGATCTGCCTCCACTGCACCACAGGATCTCCAACACTTACGGTCTGCATATTTTCTCTGTGCAGGGGTTACAAAAAACCTTATTGTATTCTTCCAACCGTATTCCCTCCAAAAGTTAGAATTGGTGGTTCTCCACTGGTACTGATTTATTTCTTCCCAATCCTCTATAGTCATTCTAACATTTGATTCTCTTTCCCATCTTTTTTTAACATACTCTGTGTTGTCGGCTTTTAAACTCTCTAATATGTTATATAGTTTTGAGATTGCTTTCTGAATCTGTGATCCATGTGCATCCTTTATGATTTTTATCAAATCAGGCCAGGGAGAAATTAAATTAACTCTTTTGATCTCTTGCTCTAAATAATGTCGCAACTGCAAGTATCTATGAAAGTCCTTATTTTGCAACTTATATGTATCCTTCATTTCCTGGAAACTCAAAACAGATTTGGTCTTTATAACTTCCCAGTGCATTTTTGGCCCAGTTTCCCACAATTTGAACGTATTCTCCATCTTATTAGGTGTAAAATCTAAATCATAAGCAATCCATCTCAGAAATCTACTGTAGTTTGTCAAATTATATTTCCTAAGGGTCCCGTTCCAAATTTCCACAGATGTCCTCAACCACGGATTGATTTCCTGTTTCAGTAAAAAACTTAAATTCCTATCAAATATAATTGCCTGAATTGGGAGCCCCTCCATGAGCCCTTCTTCTATATCTTTCCATTTTGCAGAGTACTCTGGATTACACAGATTCAGCAAGACTCTCAATTGCGCTGCCTGAAAATAACTTTTTAAACACGGCAACGCGAGACCACCCTTCAGTTTTGACAGTTGCAATGTTCTATACTTTACTCTCGGTCTTGCACCTTGCCATATAAACCTAGAAATCATTTTGTCCCACTCTCTGAACTCCTTTTCAGATATTGGTATTGGAAGATTCTGAAAGAGGTATAGCAGTTGGGGAAGAGCATTCATCTTAATCATTTCCACTCTTGTTGCCAAACTCAAATATGGCATTAAATTCCATTTTTCCAGGTCTATTTTTATTTTTTGGATTATTGCATCATAATTAGAAGACTTCAATTGCCCCAGATCTTTTGTTTGGTTAATACCCAAATATTTCATAGATGTCATCTTCCAATTAATACTGTAAAGCTCTCTTATATTTTTGATTTTGTTCGTAATTAAATGTCATGACTTGGGTTTTTTCGACATTAACTTTATACCCCGACAGCTTGCCATAATCTGTAAAGGAGTCCATTAGTGTGGGCAAAGATGAATCAGGATTTTCCAAGTAAATCAAAACATCGTCTGCAAACATAGCTATTTTCTGTTCCGTACCTCCCAGCTTAATCCCTTTAATATTGTCATTTTGTTTAATCCACTGGCTTAAGGGCTCTAGAAAAATCGCAAACAGCAAGGGGCTTACTGAGCATCCTTGCCTGCAACCCCTCGCTAGTTTGATGACGCTGGATAAGCTACCATTAACTTTAATTCTTGCTGTAGGATTGGTATATAAAGTCTGGATGGTTTTTATACATCTTTCATGAAAGTTAAACCTCCTCATCACTTTAAATAGGAACTCCCACTTTACAGAATCAAATGCTTTTTCTGCATCCATTCCCATTATCAGTGCTTTCATTTGCCTGATTTCAATATGCTTCATAATATGTAGAGTTCTCCGAATATTATCATTGGTTTGCCTATGTTTTATGAATCCTGTTTGATCTAAACTGATCATTTCTGGTAGAATTTTTTCTATCCGTCGTGCTAGAATTGCGGTAAACAATCTATAATCTACATTAAGCACACTTATTGGTCTATAATTTGAACAGATTGTTGCATCTTTACCATCTTTCGCAATCACTGAGATAATGGCTTCTCTCCAGGAGTCTGGAATTGCTCCCCCTTTTAATATGTAATTAAATGTTTTATGAAGTAATGGAATCAAAATTTTCCTCAACATTTTATACCATTCTGAAGTATAACCATCAGCACCAGGGCTTTTATTATTTTTAAGTTTAGCGATTGCTGTGTTTATTTCTTCCGTTGTTATTTCAGACACAAGTAGGTTATTATGTTCTTCTCCAACTTGGGGCAGGTTTAGGCCATTTAGAAATGCATCCATTTGGGATTCGTCACTATCATGTATCTGGGAGTACAACTTCGTGTAATAGGATTCAAAACATTTATGAATCTCTTCTGTTTTATGCATCAATAAATCTGTTTGTGGGTCTTTTATTTTATACACACATCTTATTGCTTGTTGTTTTTTGAGTCTATAAGCTAGCAATTTAGCCGACCTACTCCCAGCTTCATAGTTCCTTTGTTTCATATAAATAATTTTCTTTTGTATTTCTTGTGACAATATGTCACTGATCTCTGCTTGTTTCTTTTTAATTTCCTTCAAGATCTTATTATCAAGATTGTTTTTGTGTATTTTTTCCAATTTCTTCAGGTCCAGTTGTAATGTCTTTAATCTTTTCTCTTTATTTTTTTTCTTATTTACCGACCTTGAGATTAATTTCCCCCTCATTACCGCCTTGCACGCATCCCATAGTATTGAGGGAGAAACCTCGCCATTGTCATTTTGTTCCACATACTCAGAAATCTCCTTTTCAATTTCTTCTTTTGCTTGGCCATTGAGGAGACTTGAATTCAGTTTCCAAACTGTATTTTTCTTTTCATTCCCCATAATCACTTTTAAATATACTGGACAATGATCTGACAAGTCCCTCATTCCAATTTCGCAACTTTGTATTTTGTACCTGTCTCTCGAAAATGTTATGAAATAGTCAATTCTTGAATATAGAGAATGTGACGCCGAGAAATAGGTATAGTCCCTTTTAGTTGGATTTAATTCCCTCCAGATGTCCACCATTCCCAGTTCTGAAATTGTTTTCCTAAGTTTTTTGACAACACCACTTTCCTGCTGATGCTTTCCCGACGAATCCAAAAGTGGATTCAACCTTTGATTGAGATCTCCTCCTATGATTAGCATCCCCTCTTCCTCCATCATTACCAAATCCAGTAGGTGAGTAAAGAATCCCCAATCTGCGCCAGGAGGGGCGTACACACTCATTAAAGTGACTACTTCACCCTCCATTCTACCTGTCACCAGAACGTATCTTCCCTCTTTGTCTTTAACTATCTTTAACATTTCAAAACTGGTTTTGTTTGATATTAATATAGATACCCCCCTCCTGCGACCTGATTTATAAGATGATGAATATTCTTGATTATAACCATTTCTCCTTAATTTCAGATGTTCCCCTGACGTTAAATGAGTCTCTTGTAAGAGAAGTACATCTACTCCCTCTTTCTTCATTTTACTTATAATTTTGTTCCTTTTAATTGGGTTATTTAGTCCATTAACGTTATAAGAGGCTACTTTCATTTGGTTCTTCTGTAGTGACATGAACTAACCTTCCGTTCTTAATCAACCACCTTTTCATCCCATATGCTACAACACCCGAACTCTGTAAACAAAAACATAAACAATATAAACCATAATAAACAAAAAGCATGATTTCCAAAACTGGGGTTTTTTGCATTTCAACCCTATCCGAGCTTACACCAAGCTCTGAGGGATAATCCCTGTATGTCCAGGGGCCCTCCTGGCCGTGCACGGCCCTGTCCTTTAGTTCCGTCAGTGAAAAAGCACTCAGTCCCCGATGGTGACTTAGAAGTTAAGAAAAGAAGATTCTTCTTTGTCCATTCTTGTTGCTTACTGAAAATCCAATTCTTCTCACCGTTTTTTTTTTTTTTTTTTTTTTTTTCCCCCCTTTGTCTTCTTGTTTTTTGAACTTACAGTGAATTTCTTAGCAGGGAGAGTCTTATTCCCAGAGGAGCTACTGTTATTTATTGTTTATTTTGTTTTATTTTGTTTCTTGCAGGTGTGAGGTACCTTATACATCTTGTGTCCCCTCCGTAGGTCTTCTGAAGGCCTGCAGTCTCTCTTTGTAGCCCAGCGCAGATGATTTCCTTCGCTCCTGTCTGTTTGTGTGCTGAGTAGAGTGCCACATCCGACGTTGTATCTTCTCCAGTGGGTCCTCCACTGGACTGATGACATGCACCTGAAATCCTCTGTTAGCCATGTCTCTGGTCGCCTCTGCTGCAGACTCATAAAGGCACGTCTCTCCTTCATAGTAAACCCGGAGCTTCGCAGGAAACAGTGTCTGGAATTTGATCTTGCTCTCCTTGAGTATTTTCTTCACTTCATTATATTCCTTTCTCATTTTCATCACTGCAGGTGCATAGTCGTGATCGACATACACTCGTTTTTCTTCAAAGAGAAAACCTTTCTTCTCCCAAGCTTTCTTGACAACTTCCTCTTTGCATTTATAACTTGAGAATTTGGCGACAATCGATCTTGGTGGCGCACCGTCAGGGGGACGAGGGGCCGAGCTCGCTCCACCCTTAGCTCAAATGCAGCAGGCAGCTCCAGCTTCTCTTGGAGCAATGTTTCCACAAAAGCACACATCGACGCTGCTCCACTCTCGGCTCCCTCTTTGATGCCATGAAGACGAATGTTGTCTCTTCTGGCCCTCCCTTCTTGATCAATCAACTTTTCTTCCAACTTTCTCTGATGTTTTATGAGCTCGCATGTAACCTCTTCAACGCTCTGGACACGCTCCTCTGTCTCCCCAAGTCGCCTTTCTGCCTCGTCGATTCTGCTGTTTGCCACCCTTAAATCTTCCCGTATGCCGTTAATACCATCTGCTGTCTCACGTCTGAACTCTCGTATTTCCTGCAGGACAACTTTCAAGTCTGACATTTTTCCGTATACTTGCGAAGTTTCCGGTGTTAGCTCCATTAGCTCCTCTGTGTCCTCCGGCTCAGAGAATGCTAACTCAGCTGTTAGCTTAGCTCTCTCGTCATTCGTCTTTCCACGTTTCTTAGTATTTCCAGCCAGCCTTCTGGTTCTACTTCTTAACATGATCCGTGCCCCTGTTTTTATCTTCAATCTCTGCGTTTCATTTACCTCCGGCTTGTGGTTTCTGGGGCGTATTTTCAACTTTTATCGGGGGAGCCGCGCTGTTACACTGCTGCCATGTCCGACCCGGAACCGGAAATCCCCGTCCGGGCAGTTGTGTTGCGCTTAAAAAGTTTTTCTCCAAGGAGGGACTGGAGAAGTGCACACTTGGTTATGCAGCACGTGTCTTATGGAAGATATGTCATTGTTGATGTCTGTCTGTAGATTGTCTGAAGGCTTCTGACATCAGGTGTTGTGGATTTTTTCCCCAGTGTTATCACTCTTGAACAGAATCAAAACCTTTTTCACAGTGTTTATTTGACATGTGTTTCAGAGAATTATGTTTCTGAAAAGGTTTTCTGAAAAAGTTAGGTGTTTTATTGTTTTTCATAGTAAACACGAGGTGTCTTTGACATAAGTTGTTGTACAAGTTGAAAAATGTGTGTATAGAAAAATTAACCCCAAGTTTATATAAATATTCTTAAAGCTTTGAAACACACTAGTGAAGCCATTTTATTTTTTTCATGTCCAAAATATTGAACAGTGAAACTGCATCTTGATCTTTGACTTTTAAGTGAAGTCTAATGAAAACTGTTCCAGAGGAAGCAGAAACTCTCACTCGTGGATCCAGTCTGAAACACTGTTGCAGAGACCATTAGCGGCCACCAGGGGGTGTAGCGTCCCAGTGCTGTGACCAGGAGCTGCTTGTTGTTGTGTGAAGCTCAGTTTTCACTCGCTGGTGGCGCCTCCCACCTTCTGACAGGCTCCTCCTCCTCCCTGCTGTCAGAGACAGAGATGTCCTTCCTACAGAGGACACAGACTCACTGAAGAACCAGAGGAGAGTCTAAATCCAGCACATAGAGGTTGAGTGAATGTGGTGTTGAAGGTGTAGAGGAGGATCAGAGAGTCAGAGGAGACTCTGAAGAAGGACAGAGAGCCAGCAGGACAGTCCACATACACTGCTACTCTACCAGAGGGAGGAGGGGAGGAGGAGGAGGAGGAGGAGGAGGAGGAGGAGGAGGAGGAGGAAGGAGGATGTTCTTCTGTCATTGTGCCAGACAGAGTAACCTCCTTTCCAGCACTCCAGACTCCAGGACTGATGATTCCTTCCAAACCTACACTTCTCAGTGTTTCCTTTCCTGCTGATTCCTCTGTAACTCACTGATATAGAAACATCTCCGCTCCACTCGACCTCCCAGTAACATCGACCACTCAGATCATTTCTGCACAGCAGCTGAGGACAGGAATCAAATCTGTGAGGATGATGAGGATACGGCTGCTCTTCCTCCACACGTGTCACCTTCCTGTTGTTGTTGGACAGTTTGAGCTTTCTGCTCATTGAGTTTTCATCCAGTTGAAGTTGAGAGAAATCTGATGGAGAGAAAAAGAGTTCAGTCCTGATGTGACACATGTGATGGATTTGTTGTTTGTGGACTTCCTGACATGTTGTTGATGGAGAGAAAGTTTGATGAGGACACTTTTTGTCAGGCTTCTCTTGTCAGGAATGTTTGAATGAATCCAAAGCTTTGATTGAAAGACAAACGGACAGTGATGAGTCCAACTTACACTTCCTCAGTCCAGGTTTGAGCCTCTGCTGTCCACCATGGTCCACCCTGCAGGAAGAGAGAGAGAGAGAGAGAGAGAGACCTTTAGTCAGCACTGTCTTTGGTCAGTTGTCATCAGCTTGAGCCTTTCTTCAGCTGAAATATGTTTGAAAACACAAGAGAGGAAGGAATAAAAAAGAGACTAAACAAACACTAATGTCTGTCAGTTGCATAAAACATTGAACGGTGATGAACAGCAGGAAGCTGAGACGGAGCAGGACAGAACAAAGACAGAGACAACACTAAACAGACTGGGGTGAGGGACAGAGACAGAACACCATAGATAGATGAGACCATTGAAAGACTGAAACATGAGGTTAGGCAGACACACACACACACAGGTGGGATTGACAAAGCACACAGGGATGGACGAGGACACAGAAGAGGACGAGGGACCTGGACACCCTGACCGGGACAGCAGGAAGTTACCAAGAGTGGTTCTGATCATATTTTTTTTTCCTTTTAAAAGGGAGATTTTCCTTTCCAGAGTCACTGTTGCTCATTCTTGGGTTTTCTCTGTAAAAGTGAAGAGAAATGACTGTGTTGTACTTGGTGAGAGATAAATGACGCTGAATTGATTTGAATGAAACTATAAAAATCTCAGATTAAGTTGGGTGAAACCTTTTCATTCTCAAGTAGTTGTGAAGTCCTTTTTCATGTCCTGGAGTTTTTAATGTGTTCAGTACATCATGACTAGAATCATCATGACTCTCCATCACCCTGAGAGACTCCCCAGTGGACACCTCCATCACCCTGAGAGACTCCCCAGTGGACACCTCCATCACCCTGAGAGACCCCCCAGTGGACACCTCCATCACCCTGAGAGACCCCCCAGTGGACACCTCCATCACCCTGAGAGACTCCCCAGTGGACACTACAGAAAAGGTAATTGGCTGCAGTCTGCCTTCCCTCCATGACCTCTAACCTCCAGGATCCTGAGGCTGACACATAAGATGTTGGCCGACCCCTCCCACCCTGGTCACCAACTCTTTCAATCTCTCCCCTCTGGAAGGAGGGTTGGGGTCACCAGGAGCAGAACCAGAACAGTTTCTGCCCCTCTGCCACTGCTCTCATGAACAACCACTGACAATAACAGGACATGCTGCCAGAACTTTCCAGGAGCAGAGCCTCAGATTTGCTGTGGAGCCAAGACATTGATCCAACTGTGTTCATACTGGAGAGAGAGTCCAGGACTGAGAGCTCAGGGTTTGAAAGAAAAAGTCAAATGTCATCAGCATATAACACTATCTTCTGGATGGTCCTGACTAAACTAACACTGTGAATATCCTGACTGTTTCTGAAGGGTTCTGCCAGTGGTTCTAAAGTGAGGACGAACAGGAGGATTGAGGGCATCATTGTGTTGTCCCTCGGGAAGGGGGGGGGGGGCACATGACATTGATCATGGCCCAAGATTCTAGTGAACGATAAAGAAGTTTATATTTTAGTTACTTATTCATTTTTTTCATCAATTCTTTTCCTAATGTGAAGAGGTCCAGGACATCACACATGAAGCTTCAATTAACTCTATTAAACATATTTTCTCCATCTCATGATGGAGCTAGTGAGCAGTGCTTCATCTATGATGAATGCTGTTCAACATTAAACAGGCTTCTCATCCAAAAGCCTTTCCCACCAGTCTGATCATCAACTGGAGACATTGTGAAGAACATCTCAGTCTCCATGAGGAGCTCCTGCTGTGTGTCCATACCTGAGAGTCTCCAGTGAGCAGTGTGGATCCTCCACTGCCGCTGACAGCTCCTTCACTCCTGAGTCTCCTGGATGGTTGTAGCTCAGGTCCAGCTCTCTCAGATGGGAGGACTTGGATCTCACAGCTGAGACCAGAGAAGCACAGCCTTCCTCTGAGACCAGACACCCTGACAGACTGGAGACACAAACATGGCTGCATCAAGTCAAGAAGGAAGAAGGAAGATCCTCCACATGATCAAGCAGCAGCTGGATCCTGACCTGAGAGCTTCCAGTTTACAGTGAGGACTCTCCAGTCCAAGAGACAGACGCTTCACTCCTGAATCCTGCAGGTCGTTGTTACTCAGGTCCAGATGTGTCAGACTGGAGGACTGAGAGCTGAGAACTGAGGACAGAGCTCCACAGCTTCTCTCTGACAGACCACAGCCGCTCAACCTGAAGAAGAAGCAACAATGAAAACCACATCAATGTTTGTCATGGACTCAGTTCTACATCTCTGACTCGGAGCATCACAAACACAGTGAGTGGAGGATGGAAAGCTGCTGCTCTGCAGCTCAGCTGAGACTGGAATCTTGAATCTGCCCACATGGAAAAGACATTTAAAAAGCTTCTGACAAGTTCCATCAGTTCCAGTAGTCAGTCTTCATGTTTTATATGGATTATGCTTTTTTTTTTTTTTTTCTTCATTCTGACCTGTCCTGTCAAGCATGGAAGCGGCAGAATGAGGGCCTGGCTGCTGTTATATGCCAGACAGATTTGCTTTTCCAAGGGGAGCTTCTAAGTGTGAAGTTCCTCTTGTTGGCATGCATTTTTTCTTCTTCTTATTATTATTATTATTTGTATTTTATTTTATTTATTTTGAGTCCTGATACATAATATTGGTGGACCTGACAGGGGGACAGAAAAGTGAAAGAAACAGAAAGTGAAAGAAAAGCAAGTGAACAGACAAGCCAGCACCGAAAAAAGGGGGTGAAGAGAAGGAAGAGAGTGCAAGGATACAACATTTCTTTTTCTTTTTTTAATACTCCAGACAATCTGCTACTGCACCTACATAAAGACATGACCGAGGGCATCTTACGGACTTTTGTTGGAGAACATAACTGGTAGTAAACTGAGGCGTGCAAACTGAGGATACAAGTATGAAATTACACCAGAGCATCAGCAGAGGTCCTCTACAGATCACCATTCGTCTAACCCACCACAAGAGAACAAGGTCGCTGAGTCCACAGGTAGAATGTGAAGAGTGATTAAAGATCAACATGATCATGCAAATGTGATAGTGATCATGCACGGATGACCTCTGACCCCTGAGTAGACCAGAAGCAATTCAGAGAGGCCCTCAGGACCCAGATGACTGGAGGCCATCCCAGAGCCCAGGCCTGAGCCACTCCCCCCAGGAAGACGCCCACATGCCAGTCCAGAAGGGGGCAGAGGAAAGCCCCGGCCGGGACCCTGGGCAGCCCCGGGTCCGGGATGTCGTCTAGAGGGAAGAGAACTTGCCCCCAGAGGGAGAACCACAAATGGTAGTAGGCACCCTGATCACCCAGGAGCCCCCCACTGAGCAAAAGTGGTTCAGAACACGTCTTCAAGACGTCATCTCTGCACATCCAGAAGACGTCCTCAGATGAGCCAGAATGAAAGTTTTTTATACGTCTTTCTTGGACGTTGTACAGATGTTTTGTCAGGATGTTGTATTTATATTGAAGAAAAGACATACTGACGTAATAATCTGACATCCAGAAGACGTCTTCAAAGGAGCCACAACAAACGTACATCACAACAGCACGTCCCAAACACAACTTTTTAAAGTCGTGTGTCGCACATCCAGTTTTGGTCCGATGAACATGACTGCAACATCAACATTAATGTTGGTTTCACTGTGATGAGTTCATGCGTGTAAAAAAAATAATGGAATGGAATGCTATTTATTTATTGTCATTGCAACAAGTTACAAGTAGTAAGTTCAGCTCACTTCAAAAAAGATGGACAGTGAAATCAGACTGAAATTTTTTTCCAAGTTACCGGATTGTTATTTTTTGTTGACAAGTAACAACTAGAATTTGGCACTCAGAGAGCGCAGACCTCCACCACAGCTCAAATCAGTCACCAACAACAATAAGAACACCATCCGTCCATCCATCTTCCACCGCTTATCCGGGGCTGGGTCGCGGGGGCAGCAGTCTCAGCAGGGATGCCCAGACTTCCCTGTCCCCAGACACTTCCTCCAGGTCTTTCGGGAGGATCCCAAGGCGTTCCCAGGCCAGCCGAGAGACATAGTCTCTCCAGGGTGTCCTGGGTCTTCCCCAGGGTCTCCTCCCTGTAGGACATGCCCGGAAAACCTCCCCAGGGAGGCGTCCAGGAGGCATCCTAAACAGATGCCCGAGCCTCCTCAGCTGGCCCCTCTCGATGTGGAGGAGTAGCGGCTCTACTCCGAGCTCCTCCCTGGTGACTGAGCTCCTCCTCCTGTCTCTAAGGGAGTCCAGCCCCCCTACGGAGGAAGCTCATTTCAGCCGCTGGTATCCAGGATCTTGTCCTTTCGGTCATGACCCAAAGCTCATGACCATAGGTGAAGGTGGGAACATCGATTGACCGGTAAATCAAGAGCTTCGCCTTTCGGCTCAGCTCCCTCTTCACCACAACGGACCGATACGACTACATCACTGCAGACGCTGCACCGATCTGCCTGTCAATCTCACGCTCCTTCCGTCCCCCACTCGTGAACAAGACCCCAAGATACTTAATCTCCTCCACTTGGGCCAGAGTCTCTCCATCGACCTGGAGAGGGCAAGCCACCTTCTTCTGGTAGAGGACCATGGCCTCAGATTTGGAGGTGCTGATCCTCATCCCTGTGGCTTCACACTCGGCTGCGAACCGTCCCAGTGCATGCTGTAGGTCCGGGTTCCATGAAGCCAACAGGACAAGATCATCATACAAAGACCGGACGGCCCTTAACAAGGGGCAGGATTACTATTGCAACAACACATCATCAGTAGTGTAAAACTAACCTGTCTCACGACGGTCTGAACCCAGCTCACGTTCCCTATTAGTGGGTGAACAATCCAACGCTTGGTGAATTCTGCTTCAAAATGATAGGAAGAGACGATATCGAAGGATCAAAAAGCGACGTCGCTATGAACACTTGGCTGCCACAAGCCAGTTATCCCTGTGGTAACTTTTCTGACACCATATATAATAAAAAAACATTTTATTTCTCCCTAACACAAACAATGTCTGGGAGAAAGCTGTTTGTTGCATGTTCATATCTCAATGTGTTGCCTCACAGTGACTGACACTCCGGAATCCCCCTATTTTGGTCTGTTCTGGATCCTGGTATCCAGAATACTTCCATGATCTGGATCAGAAGCTGATATCTCTTAGAGTCATTGAAGAACTTACACCGTAATTTTTTGCTAAGCCCCCTTGTCATTTATTGTTCAGTTATGCCCAATGCTGCACAACGCCACATTCGCTGGTTCGGCCATGTTCTCCGTCTTCCCCCCCCTTGACCACCCGACAAGAGCCATTCTGAAGTTTGAACCAAAGGCCGCAGGCTGGAGACAACCACGAGGAAAGCCCTGTACTCGATGACTCAACATCATTGCGGACGACCTCCGACAACATGGAATTACCGTGAAGGATGCAGACCTGCTGGCACAAGATCGCCTGTATTGGAAAAACCTGGTTCCTCTGGTCGGTAGTGGTGGGCGGCTCGATCCAAATATCGATAGTATCGATACCAAAGTTAGTATCGGTATCGATCGATACCAGCACGTTGAGATCGATATTTTTTTTCTGCTCTGGCAGAGTCAGCACAGCCTCTCTGTCGGACCTCAGCTCACTTAGTGCTCAGACGCTCGTTAATGCGCGCTGTGCTGCTCCCTCCTCCCTGTGCTCTTCACTGCCATGTCAGGGCAGCTAGAGAGAGAGAGGGAGAGAGAGTGAGGAAAAGCGATGGTGGACGGATAAAGATGCGCTGTGTGGACTTATTTCACAGCTTCAGACAAAGACACTGCATCATGTGTGCATGAAGGTAATTTGCCGCTGCGGTCACACCACCAATCTGCACAAACTTTTAAAAGCAGCATAAATGGACCAGACCCCGACACAGACAAACACATTTATGACCTATTTAAGGTGTTTAGAAGAAAATGGCTGATTTTGCTTTACTCGGACTTTAAAGACTAAAACTTCATAGAATGTATCATTATCTTTTCCATATGGGTGTGGTTTGGCTTTCTGGATCACAGTGAAAGTCGAGATGTCACAATGTTCCATTGAGATGTTCTACAGATGTTCTACAGATGTGAGCAGGAGAACAGAGAGTGGTGGACATTTTTTAGCAGTCATGTCAGAACCTGAGAGTCTCCAGTGAGCAGTGTGGATCCTCCACTGCTGCTGACAGCTCCTTCACTCCTGAGTCTCCTGGATGGTTGTAGCTCAGGTCCAGCTCTCTCAGATGGGAGGACTTGGATCTCACAGCTGAGACCAGAGAAGCACAGCCTTCCTCTGAGACCAGACACCCTGACAGACAGACTGGAGGCACAAACATGGCTGCATCAAGTCAAGAAGGAAGAAGGAAGATCCTCCACATGATCAAGCAGCAGCTGGATCCTGACCTGAGAGCTTCCAGTTTACAGTGAGGACTCTCCAGTCCAAGAGACAGACGCTTCACTCCTGAATCCTGCAGCTCGTTGTTACTCAGGTCCAGATGTGTCAGACTGGAGGACTGAGAGCTGAGAACTGAGGACAGAGCTCCACAGCTTCTCTCTGACAGACCACAGCCGCTCAACCTGAAGAAGAAGAAACAATGAAAACCAGCTGACTGGACATCAGGGACAGAATGTTGTTGGTTTAATATCAAGTCATAAATATTGTTGCAGGTTTAAATATGAGTGTTTGAAGATAATTTCAGTTTGAATTTGTTCACTGTGGTATGCCATCTTGGATAAAAAAAAAGAAAATAAATTGCATGGTTTAAAAAAAATATATTTGAATGTGGGGAAAAAAATTCCTTTTCAAACATCCTGTTCACAGATACAAACACAAAACTTCATGGAAGACTCTGAAGTTCCAGTGAGAACTTTGTCCTTGTGAAACTGAAGCGTCCAGTTTGTCTTTCTGTCCTCCCACACTGCAGCAGACTCTTCAAGGGGAGTAGAGTTTCAGCAGGAGTTAAAAACATGAAATGAATCGTCTCCTGCTTCTGGTTTGGAAATTGTAAATCAAAACAGTGAAAAGGAGCCTTTATGTGATTTTCTATTCTGTGTTTATTAAACACCAGTGTGAGTGCCATCGGGAGTCAGCTCACAGAACTGTTCTACACGACACTACTGGAGCACGCAGCAGCAGCGACGCTTCCGGGTCCGAAGCGGAGCAGTGGCACCGAGGCGGAGCGGCGGTTTGCGAGTGGCAAGCCGGTAGCGGTGAACTGGGAGCGGCGAGGAAGCACAAAGGCGGCACGGTTACACCGGTAGAGAAACCCGGGCACCAGGGACAGAGGTATGTGCCCGTGGGTACCGGTGTGTGAGGCCGTGCCGTCAGCCCAACATGGCCGCAGCATTGCACCGCGGACCTCGCCTGCACCCCCTGGTCGTGCAGGTGGACAGGATCGTCACCGACCTGCGGGAGGACATCCGCCGGCTGTCGGAGGAGCTCAGGGAAAAAGACGATCTGCTGGAGCAGGCCCGGACGCTGGTCGAGGGACAATCCATGCTCATCTCCTCTTTCATAAACAACACCACCGCTCCAGCTCCCTGGGCTCCCTCCTGCTCTACTCCGGACCATCAGCGCTCCTGGGCAGAGGTGGTAGTGCGGGGCCGCAAGCCTCAGCCCACCGCGGCTTCGCCTCCACTGCCCCTCTCGAACCGGCGCAGTACGATGACAGCCCGGCGGGTGGTGAGGGTCCGCGGCCTGCTGCGGCCGCTGCTGCTCCCGCGTCCTCTGGCGGGTCCGCCGCTCGCCGCCACGATACCCCGGAAGCCATGCTGCCAGACACCACCAGGCACCGCCGTCGCTTCGCCACGGTTCCGGATCATTTCACCCCGGCCCCGGAGACGGATTTACCCCCTGCGGTCCTGGCCCACTCCACCTCGGCCCCGGAGAAGGAGCTCACCGCCACAGCTCTGGAGAAGGAGCTCACCACACCGGTCTCGGATCACTCCGCCACGGCCCGGGCCTACCCCACCTCGGCCCCGGAGAAGGAGCTCCCCGCCGCGGCCCCGGATCACTCCGCCGCGGCCCTGGAGCCGGACCGCTCCCCGCCGGTCCCGGGGCGGTGGCGATCGCCCCGGTCCGCGGCCTCCGCTGCCCGCCTGAGACTGATCAGGGAGGCAGTGAGGAGGCATTCCGGGAGCCACCACCACCACCGCGAGGAGAATCGGGACCACCACTCCGGGGAGAACCGGATCCAGGACCAGGGCTAGGACCACCGCTCCAGCAGCGAGGTTGCTGCCGGCGGCACCGCTTCACCGGCGGAGCACTCCCCAGCCCCGGACACCGACACCGTCGCCCCACAGCCGCCCCCGCCCCGTCCCCTTTTTCCCCCCTGTCCCCCCCCCTGGTTGGGGACAGTAGCATCAGGAATATTCGCTGTTTTAACGCCATCACGCGGTGTATTCCTGGTGCTACTGTCCCCACGATCCTCCACGAACTCCCGGAGCTCCTGCAGTCCCTCCCCTCCACTGTCCGCAGGGTCATCGTCCACGTCGGGACTAACGACACGGCCCGGCGGCAGTTGGAGGTCACCAAGCAGTATTTTAAAGACCTTTTCAACCTGTTGGAGAGCTGTGGAAGGTCGGTTTTTATCTCTGGACCTTTGCCGACCTTCTCCAGGGGCGCTGAACGCTTCTCCAGACTGCTCGGCCTCAACACCTGGCTCTCCAGCGCTCCTGCACAGCCTCCAACTTTTATTTCATAGACAATTTCAATCTTTTCTGGAACCGCCCAGCTTTTTATCACCAGGACGGACTTCACCCGAGCACGCTGGGCAGCTCCATTTTAGCAGGTAATATTCAGCACACAGTCCATACATCCCCTGCTGATTGACTACCTGCAAGCCCCCTCCATCCACCACATGCCGCACACACCCCTCACACACCTTCACTGCCCCCGGACACACTGCACACTGTACATAGCATCCCTGTCATCACCTCCTCCAGACACCACGTCCCCCAGACTGTCTTTAAACGACAAAGGACTCTTTTAACAGTAAAAGTCCACCGAGAGCGCACATTCAGCCCGCCCACCACCGTTAATATGGCGCTGCTGAATGTGCGCTCTCTCTTAAAGCTGGGGTTGGCGATCTTGGAAAACTAGCGTTAGCATGAAGCATCTCCCCAAGGCTCCGCCAAGATAGCTCCGCCCAGCTCCCACCCCATTGGAGGAGCTCCCGTATGGAGCGGAGACGCGGAGACGCGGAGACGTTTGCGATGCGCGCGGTGCGCGCGGCACTTCCGTGTCCAGTGCGTTCCTGGCGTAACCTGTCCTCAGCGCTTCGTTTCTTCGTTTTTCTTTATTTGCACTACGCCAAGTTACAGCGCACTCAACGGTACGTAAACCTTCAAACATTCTTCTCCGCCGTTCTGCAACGACGCTCTGTCCTTCTACACGCGCACTGAACTAGGGTCAGTGCACGTGTACATGTACGCGCAGGGGGCAGGTCGACCGGCGAAGGGATTTGATTGGTTTAAAAAAAGGTGTCCCCTCAAGACTATTGGTTGCTGTTTTTCCCGTTTTACTCCTGCTGTAGATAGCGGATATTTTCCAAACTACTTTAAACACACGCTATGAATTGCTTCCCATCGGGTCATAAAGATCATTTTAACCAGTATTTAAAAAAATGTATCTCATTCAAATCGCCAACCCTAGCTTTAAACAAATCTTTTATTATTCATGATCTTATTTTAGACAATAATGTAGACAGTCTGCTTTTAACTGAGACATGGCAGCACTGACGCACCTGTTATCCTCACTGAGGCTTCCCCACCGAGTTTTAACTTTTTATATTCAACCAGACAGGGTAAGAGGGGTGGAGAGACTGCTTCCATTTGAAATAACAGATTTAGCGCGTGTGCAGTGTCTTTTAATAGTTTTAGCTCCTTCGGGCACCACGCCTTTGTTTTTACCAGTCCCCCAAGCCTGTGTTTAACAGTGTACAGACCCCCTCAGTACTCTAGTCTTTTTATTAGTGAATTTTCAGAACTTTTAACAATAATTCATTCTAAATATTACAGAATTTTAATAACTGGTGATTTTCACTTACATGTTGACGACATCTCGGACTCTATGTCCAGAGAATTTTTAAACCTTTTAAACTGTTTAGATTTTAAACAGCATGTCACACAGCCAACTCACAACAGAGGAACCACCCTGGACCTGGTTATAACCCACGGTCTGTCCATCAGTGTGTCCTCTGTTGTTGACCTGGCTGTGTGTTTTTTAACATCACCAGTTTTAACCAGCAGGAAGCCCCGGTGAGAACAGTGAGGAGACGCTACCTTACCTCTGAAGTGGCTGCAGAGTTTATAGAGATTTTACAGAGCACTCCTGCAGTGATTTTACCTGCACCCTGTGATTTTATCATTGATGATTTTAACAGTAAACTGAAGTCCAGTCTGGACTCAGTCGCTCCACTTTTAACCAAAACAATCAAGGGTCATTCCAAACCACCATGGAGGAAGATTGATAAAATCATCACACTGAAAAGAAAATGCAGGAGTGCTGAAAGAAGGTGGAGGAAATCCAAGTTGACTGTACATCACCAGATTCTACATCAACAACTCAAAATCTACAATAATGCAGTTAAACAGGCCCGAATTTCCCACTTTTCTCAACTTATTTCAGACGATAAAGACAACCCCCGGTTCCTCTTCTCCACCTTCAACATTTTAACTGTCTCTAATTTTAACAAAGCTGTTAAGGAGCCAACAGACGCTCTCTGTGAAGACTCTTCAGACCACTTCAGAACTAAGATCATGGACATCAGGTCTAGTCTTTTACCTCAACAGGTTTTATCAGTGAACACAGCTGAACCGTTGTCCATGCCTGAGGACACACTGGACAGTTTTGACCTGGTTGATGAAGGACTCTTGGTCAAGTTTTCTCCCAAGTAAAATCAACAACCTGCCTTTTAGATCCCATCCCCACCACTGTTTAAATCACTTTATGGATTCCTGGAGGAACAGATTTTAAATATCATGAACTGCTGTCTTCAGTTTTCCCCACCGCCTTTAAAACGGCGGTGGTGAAGCCCCTTCTGAAGAAGAGCAATTTAGACCCCGATGTTTTTAATAACTTCAGACCAGTATCCAACTGACCATTTTTAAGTAAAGTTTTAGAAAGACTGGTTTTTAACCAAGTCAATGACTTTTTAATGATAAATAACATTTTAGAAAGACATCAGTCTGGTTTTAGAGTGAACCACAGTACCGAGACGCCCTTTAAAGATTTTAAATGACATCAGGTGGAACTTGGATAATAAAAAACTCACAGTGTTGGTTCTACTGGACCTGAGTGCCACCTTTGACACAGTAGACCACCACATTTTAATAAACAGATTTAGTCACCTGGTGGACCTCTCTGGTACTGTTCTTAACTGATTCAGTTCTTTTCTCACAGATCGATGTTTTTATGGAAGTTTGGATACTTGTTCCTCAGGAACCCATGAAATTAGAGGTGGGGTTCCCCAAGGTTCAATTTTAGGTCCCATACTTTTTAATCTCTACATGCTTCCTCTTGGGGACGTCATCAGGAGACACGGCATCAGTTTCCATTGTTACGCTGACGACAGTCAGCTGTTCATCGCCGTGTCTCCTGGTGACTCCGGGCCAGTAGAAACCCTTTTTAACTGTATTTCAGACATCAAGTCATGGATGGCAGTGAATTTCCTACAGCTCAACCAGGACAAGACTGAGGTTTTAGTTATCGGTCCCGAAGGTCAGAGAGAGAAAATTTTACCAAAATTATTAGATTTTAAACCAGCACAATCAGTTAAGAACCTGGGCGTAATTTTTGACTCTGAGCTAAGTTTTATTCCACACATTAAAAACATAACTAAGATTGGATTTTATCATCTTAAGAACATAGCCAGAGTCGCCCGTTTCTCTCTCAGGCCAGCAGGAGGCGCTAATGCAGCTTTTATCTCCTGTAGATTAGATTATTGTAATGCCTTGCTCTCTGGTCTGAAACAAAAAGAACATTTCAAACCTACAACTGTTACAAAACTCAGCCACTCGCGTGCTGACGAGGACCAGGGGGCGGAGCCACATTACAACGGTTTTACAGTCGCTGCATTGGCTCCCTGTCCGCTTCAGGATCGATTTTAAAATTCTCTTATTAGTTTTTAAATGTCTGAACGGCTTGCTCCTTCTTATTTAGCTGATCTGTTTTTACCCTATTGACCCTCGCAGGCCCTGAGGTCCTCTGGCAGTGCCTTATTGCGTGTTCCCAAAGCAAGAACCAAGACGCATGGTGAGGCGGCTTTCAGCCACTACGGCCTCCACCTGTGGAACAGCCTGCCGGAGAACCTCAGGACCGGAGAACCTCAGGACCGCAGAGACCGTTGATATTTTTAAAGGGAGGTTAAAAACACCCCTTTTTAATCTGGCTTTTAATTAACCTTTTATAGTTCTTATCTCCATCATTTTTATTTTTTATTATCATTTTTATTTTAATCTATTTATCCTATTTATTCATTCTATTTTTATTATGTACTTCTAACTTATTTTAATCTTTTACTTTATAATCTTATATTACTATTAACTTTGTATTATGTCTTTTTATGTCTTTAGCTGTTTTAACTCCAGTGTTTCCTCAGGGTGGGTTCTTCACACCGGGAGTTGGTCCCGGTCCTCTGCTGGGGTCACTGCGCTCTGATCCTCTGGTCCTGGCTGGCCTGGGGGTCTCCACACCTCGGTGTGTGGGTTCCCCTTGGTCTGGCGGGGTCGGGGGTCGAGCGCTGGGACCCCAATAATAATAATATTAATGACCTTCGCCTTCTCCTGGTGTGAACGGCCCCACTGGTAGTGTTTTCCCATGATGCTTAGTGCCATGCCATGTCTCCTCTGCTGTGTGCAAATAATTCAGAGAGAGTGTGTGTGTGTATGTGTGTGTGTGTGTGTGTGTGTGTGTGTGTGTGTGTGTGTGTGTGTGTGGTGTATATTTATTGATGGTGTGGTTTTTATTCTTTTGTTTTTATGACTGTTTTTATTGTTCAGCACTTTGCGTTGTTTTTTTAAATATGAAAAAGTGCTCTACAAATAAAGTTTGATTTGATTTGATTTGATACATCTGCTCAGTCTGGAATCAAATGAGGCCATTAAGAATCTGATCACACTGAAAGCTGAATTAAAATGAGGAGCAGCTGGAACTACCAATCAGAGAGAACTTCATCATGGATTCACAGCATAGCGACCGCCGCCCCAATCCTCCCCCCATGGGATGATTGTGGCTTCTTCCAGAGGACAAACACTCCAGACAGAGAGACCTGTTCCTACACAGAAGACACTCATGGACTCAGCTGCTGTTTGGACCACAATCACCACCTGCTGACAAACACACCCTGCATCACATGGCATTCTCAGGGCTACACACTACACATTACTCACAACCCCCCCCCTGCAGTGTCCCCCACCCCACTGAGACCATGAAAGGCCAAGGGAGGGTTTCCCTGCTCCCATCCAAACAAAAAGACCCCTCTTGTTATAATCTCCAGTGTCTCAGTCAGATGTATAATGTCTCAATGCTCCTCCTCATCACACGCTGTTTTGTGAGCATCCTGGACTCGTCCTGCTCTGTCAGCAACAATGAATATTGATACTCATTTGAGTTTATTTAGTGCTGGGCAACGATTGCATTTCTTAATTGCGATTAATCGCATAATTTTTCTGTGATTCATCGCGATGAATCGCATTATGTGCAAAATACAACAATGAATTCAAATAATCTGTAATGATCATCATACCCCAGCCGGGGTCAGGGATTTCTTTTTTTGGCAAGAATATTGCAAGAAGCATAATTTTACAATAATATTTTACAATTCATCAAATATGATTTATAAAAACTTAAAATACCAAGTCTTTACCAAGATTGCCACCCCCGACAGGATAAATTCAGTCACGCTGAACTGTGCCTCATGAAGCCAGATTGTGTGTTGAAGGGAATTTTACTTGATCTTACGTGTTTTCAGTGCCTGAAGAATGTCCAGCGGGTTGAAACATTGCCCCGGCAAAAGACGCGATTTAAGTTTCACTTTCATTTTTGTCATATTTGCGCTCCTTATTTCACTTTATGACTTATACCAGCCTTTTCCTCCTGACTTTTTTGATAATTCGGCCGAGTTCATTATGGCAAATAATGAGGAATCAACCGTCTTTCACTGCAGAAAGTGCAGTGGTTGTGTGCTTTATTGACGGTCAGCTGGGGGAGCGGTGGGCGTTAACGCCTGATGAAATTATTTGTCGGTGTTAAGGAAGCAGTGCGTTACTGCGTTTTTAACGCCCAGCCCTACATTTTTGTTTTTTTATCATGTTGAAACTGTACTCTCCTAGTCTCCAGGGGGTAGAACACCAACCACTTCATGATTAAACTGTTCAATTTCTTAACATCCAATCAGATAGACGTATAAACACAAGGACAGAATTCACAACAGCAATTCTACTTCGTAAGTGCTGAGCCCGCCTACGGGCTTCGCTAGTGGCACACCTCCAATCTCTGTCCAATCCACTGAGACTATACAAAGCTCGACGCACCAATCCCCCGCACGCGATGGCGCAGCGCCACGCCCCACACCGAGGGTACATAACCTCGGATGGCGCTAAGCAAACCCTTCTTCTTTCTCAGCATCTCCATGAGACTTAGAAGCCTCTTCTACGGATCAAGATTCGACTTGAATGGATTCGCCGGCCTGGGACCAGTCGCCATCGGGCGTCGGGCCGTTCTCCTGCCGCTCCTGCGGCACTCCGCTCATCGTACAGGACTGTCACGAGCTCTGCTTCCTCTGCCTTGGCTGGCAGCATCACCGCCAGCGGACCTCCTGCCCGGCCTGCCTCGCGCTGCCGCTCGAAGAGAGCCAGCGGCGAGCAGCCTTCATGGGCACAACCTCCCCGGCTCCTGCCGGTGAGGACGACGCCGAGGAGACCACCGCCGCCGCCTACGACTGGGCCGAGATCCGCGGCAGCGTCAGCAGCAGCAGCAGCAGCAGCAGCAGCAGCAGCAGCAGCAGCAGCAGCAGCAGCAGCAGCAGCAGCAGCAGCAGCGTGTCTGTGTCACGGAGTTCGACTCGGTTCGACTCCGCCTCCACCGCATCCCGTCTCCCCCGTGAGCCTGTGAAGCACCTCGCGGGGCTCTTCACTTCAGCCGCCGAGCGCACCGGCCTCGCGCTGCCGCCGCAGCCTCCGGAGCCGGTGCAGCGTGATTTTGCACTCGGGCTGGCAACCCAGTCACGGGCTCGGTCCCGGACTGCGGTCCTATGTCCCGCCGTGCCGTCGTTTCAAGCTCACGTGCAGCGGGACTGGGGTACGCCACTTGCCGCCAAGGGTACGGTGAAGGGCTACCGAGAGTATTCTTGTGTGGAGGGCTGGCCGCCGGTCTCCGGAGTGCCTGCCATTGAGGACTCCGTTCGGCTGTGCCTCCTCCCCCGATCCTCCGCCTGGCCCGGCGGAAAGCCCGTGCTGCCGTCTGAAAGGGACAGGCGCATGGCGAGCTTCCTGGATCGTGGCTACGCTAGCGGCAACCTGACGTTCGCCCTAGCCAATAACATGACCTTCCTCCTGGGCTCTGTGGACAAGATCTGCCACGAGAAGTCCCAGCTTTCCCCCGAAGACATCGTGGAAGTCCAAAATACGGCCGAAGTCCTGATGCGCATGTGCAGAGCCATCGCCGTCAGTGGAGGCCGTGTCATGGCCAACGCACAGCTCGCCATGAGGCACCTGTGGCTTGGTCTGTCTTCTTTATCTGAGCGGGACCAGCGGGGCGTCCTGGGACTCCCCTTGTCCACCTCTTCTCTTTTTGGGCCCGATATACAGGTGATCATCGAGCGCCTGGAGGCAGCAGCACGAGGCTCGCAGCAGCTCGCCCCGCACCTCCAGCCCCGCCGTGAGCCGCCGCCGCTCCGCGGACCAGCGGCGTCCCGCTCCTTGGAGCACCTCGGCACCTGGACAGACTGGACCGTCTTTCCGCCGATCCTCCCGGGGCGCCGATCAGCCCAGACGGTCCCGCGCTCCCGAGACACGGAGCGCCCCGTCCGCTCGACCCGCACCTGCCAGCAAACATGCAAATAAAGGCCGTCAGGCCCGTTACATCTTCCAAAGAGCAGCAGTCCCTCCTCTCCCCCGTGTTAGCATGATCGAAAAGTGCAAAACCCGGCTGGGCCCTTCTCCCTCCCTCCTCCCGCTCCGCGATAAGGCGGCTGAGGATGGTGAGCGGAATGCGCACGGAACCGCCTCTTCACCGGCGCTTTCTTCGCGCTCTGGCCGCAATGCGGCTGCGGACGCGGGGCATAGCAGCGCGCTGGAGCCGCTAGCTTTCCCGCTGTGTGCGTCACGCAAGCGGTGCGCTGCTGATGTCTTTTCAGCGCCCCGCAAACGCTTCAGGCTGCACTCTCCACCGGCTTCGGCTCGAGTGAGCATTTCGAAACGTCAGAGCGACGGCTCCGGCCCGGCCCGGATCCCCGCCGTGGGGTATCCCGGCCCCGGCCGCACCCATAGCGCTCTCAGCAGCGTCTGTCCGCCGACCTCCGCTCGTGTTAGCATGACGAGGCGTCAGAGCGGCGGTGCCGTTATGCCCCGGGCTGCCGACATGCAGCGCCCCAGCCCCGGCGCCACTCATGCCGCTCCCAGCGGAGTTTCTCCGCCGAGCGGCGGACTCACGCCGGCCCGGGTGTCCGCCGTAAAGCGCCCCGATCCCGGCCTTATTGGTGTTGCTCCCGGCAGCGCTCCCTCGGCTTCCCCGTGTGTTGTCACAGCGGAGCCTCGGAGCAGCGGAGCTCTGCCGTCCCGGGCTCCCGCTATTGAGCGTCCCGGCTCCGGCTTCAGCATCACGGCCAGCGATCCGGAAGGCTCCGACATCAGCACCGAGCACAGCGACCCGGAAAACTCCGGGATCGCGCTGCCTCTGCTCGGGTTGTCCCCAGCAAAGCGCCGGTCCGCGGCCGCCTCGCGGCCGCCCGCTCTCATTCAGGGGACGCCTGCTCCACAGCCCTTTCGCCGGGGGCCCCCCGTCTCCCGAGGCCGGGAGGACGGGTGGGCCGTCCCCGCTGGCCGTGGTACAGCCACTCACGCTCCGGTTTCACACGTGGCGTGTTATGTTGGGACCGCTTTCTCCCTGGCTGTCCAGGACGCTGAGAAACGGTTATGCCCTGCAGTTCGCCTGTCGTCCGCCTCTCTTCAACGGCATCCTTCGTACGCGGCTCGCATGCCCTGCGGGGACGGCCGCTCTCGAGGCAGAAGTAGCCTC
This sequence comes from Salarias fasciatus, assembly GCF_902148845.1. Classification (NCBI taxonomy): domain Eukaryota; kingdom Metazoa; phylum Chordata; class Actinopteri; order Blenniiformes; family Blenniidae; genus Salarias; species Salarias fasciatus. The sequence goes on from NC_043766.1 coordinate 40,060,572, forward strand.
ACTCCTCCGCCGGGGTGCAGTCACGGAGCTGACCGCGACAGAGGCGCACTCGGGTTTTTATTCCCCCTACTTCTTGGTCCCCAAGAAAAGCGGGGGTGTAAGACCCATTCTGGACCTGAGGGTCCTCAACACTCACATAGCCACCAGGAGGTTCCGCATGCTGACGGTCAAACACCTCCTGGAGAGCATTCGACCTGGGGACTGGATGACTTCGATCGACCTGACGGACGCCTACTTCCACATCCCCATTCTCAGAAGGCACAGAGCCTTCCTCCGCTTTGCCGTGGGGACCAGGTATTTTCAATACAACCGGCTCCCCTTCGGCTACTCTCTCGCCCCTCGCACCTTTACCAAGTGTGTCGAAGCAGCGTTGGAGCCCCTCCGTCGTCATGGTCTGAGGATCCTCACTTACATCGACGACTGGCTCATACTGGCGTCCTCTCATCAGGAGGCTGTGCTGCACACGACCCAGGTCCTGCACCACATCGAGCTCCTTTTGGTTCATGGTGAACCGACACAAGAGCGCACTCACCCCAGCTCAGAGCATGGCTTATCTGGGGTTGGAGCTGGACTCGCTCTCTATGACTGCCCGCCTCTCCGAGGAGAGACGGACCTCCCTTCTCTCGACCGTGAGGTCTGCAGTGACCACACCCCTGGTCGGGGTTCGTTTGATCAGGACCGTCCTGGGTTTAATGGCCGCGGCCCACCCAGTGGTCCGGCTGGGCCTTCTACACATGCGCAGGCTGCAACGGTGGTTTGCACGCCTCCGCTGCGTGGGAAAGTGGGACGGATGCAAACGGTTCCCGATCCCGCCCCAAGCACGCCAGGATCTCCTTTATTGGATGGATCCTGCTCTCCTAATGCAAGGAGTTCCCCTGGGCTGCGTGTCGCATCACGTCGAAGTGTTCACCGATGCGTCTCTCGCGGGATGGGGAGGCACCCTAGACCACCACGCGGTGGGCGGTGCTTGGGATTTGACTCCCACTCACATCAATGTGCTGGAAATGACGGCGGTGCAGAGGGTCCTGCTCCATTTCCAAGCCAGGCTGAAGGACAGCCATGTGCTCATCAGGACGGACAACACTACGGTGGTCGCGTACCTGAACAGGCAGGGGGGGACCCGGTCTCCCCCTCTTCATCGCATAGTGGCGGAGATCCTCCGGTGGGCGGACCGGCACCTCGCGTCTCTCAGGGCGCGTCACGTGCCCGGAGTCCTCAACGTCGGTGCAGACAGAATGTCCCGGGGAGGCCCACTCCACGACGAGTGGGGCCTGTCCCCGTGGGTCGCAGCCCGACTCTGGCGCAGGTTCGGATGCCCAGTGACAGACCTTTTCGCCAGTGCAGAGAACGCACAGTGCCCACTCTGGTTCTCGCTCAGGTTGTCAGACGCCCCCCCTCTAGGGGTAGATGCCTTCGCACACAGGAGCTGGCCGTCAGGCATCCTGTACGCGTTCCCTCCAGTCCACCTCTTGACCCCGCTGCTGCGCAGGGTGAGGTTGCATAATCTTCACGTGATCGTCGTGGCTCCGGACACCCCGAGTGCGCAGTGGTTCCCGGACCTGGTTCAGTTGGCAGTCGGGGACCCGTGGCCGATTCCCGACGGGCCCGACGCACTGCAGCAGGCAGGAGGCGCCCTTCGGTCCCACCCCTTCCTGGGCGGGAGGCTCCTGGCTTGGAGGCTGAGCGGGTGAGGCTGGTGGAACTAGACCTCCCCCCAGCGGTGGTGTCCACCATCCAGAGTGCCAGGGCCCCCTCTACTGTCAAGGCCTACAGGTCTCGGTGGAAGCTCTTCACATCATGGTGCTCGGAGAGGGGCTTGGACCCGGTCTCCTGCACCGTTGGTGGAGTTTTGGAGTTCCTCCAGGCCCTGCTGGACAGCGGTCGCGCTGCATCCACCCTGGCGGTGTTTGCATCGGCCATCACAGCGGGCCACGGCGGTTTCGGCCACTTTTCTGCACGCAGCCACCCGCTTGTGAAGCGGTTTCTGCGCGGGGCGTGTCGGTTGCGACCGCCCCCCAGGCATGTGGTCTCTCCATGGGACCTCCATGTGGTGTTGGAGGGCCTTAAGGGACCTCCTTTCGAGCCTTTGGAGCAGGCGGAGGACCGCTTTCTCTCCTTTAAGGCCGCCATCTTGTTGGCGCTAGCATCCGCCAAGAGAGTTGGGGATCTCTGCGCATTGTCAGTCCACCCATCCTGCATGGTGTTCAGCCAGGATGGGGGACTCGTGCACCTCTGGCCTAACCCGGCCTTTCATCCCAAGGTGATCACTTCGGACTTCCGGTCGCGAGTGATCCGGGTCAGGACGTTTGACTCCATGCCTGGTTCGTCTGGGGACGACCCACGCCTGCGGTCACTGTGCCCGGTCAGGGCTCTGCGTCTTTATGTCCAGCGCACAGCTGGCTTTCGCACCACGGACCAGCTGTTTGTGAGGTTTGGAGCCCGGGGGCGTGGTTCCCCGCTGACCTCTCAGCGTCTCGCCCACTGGGTGGGGGGCGCTATTGCAGCTGCCTACGAGGCACAGAATCTCTCGCCACCAGCAGTGATTCGTGCTCATTCCACACGACGTGTGGCTGCCTCTGCGGCCCTGTGCAGAGGGGTCACGGTGAGTGACATCTGCCAGGCTGCCTCCTGGGCCTCTGCGTCCACCTTCGTGCGTTCGTATCTGTTGGATATGTGCACTGACTCTGTGGCCATGTCGGTTTTCGGCGAGAACAGGAGTTCAGTCGTCTAACCGTTTCGGTCCTTCTGGCCTGGCTGCCGCGTCCCGGGTGGGCTCGCGGACCAGGGGTTCCCCACCTGCCGCTCGGCTCTGCCGCGGTCTGCGGATGTTGTTTACGGTGTTGCAGGGGCAGGAGTTCTGCCGCTTGCTGTTTTTGGGTTCGCTGCCGCTCCCCGTGCGTGGGACGCGGGCCAGGGGTCCCCCCCTTCACCGCCTGCCGCTGTGGTTTCCCGGCCGGCGTGTGTGTGTGTCGCTGTGGCGATGCTTTGTACGTCGTGGGCCGCGCTACATCGCTAGGTGCCCGCCTCGTCCTTCGGGAGTTCTACGACCGTTCTGGACGTACGGTTTGTTTACTTCTGTCTTATGCACCAATCCCGTCAGCAGGCCAGCTGGGAGTACATTCATCGACCTACGGCCTTCGCCTTGGTGAGTACCACTAGCGAAGCCCGTAGGCGGGCTAAGCACTTACGAAGTAGAATTAGTAGTTACTGGATGTAACTCCAGTTCTACGAGTAAGTGCGTGCCCGCCTACCTGCTGGCCCAGCTGTCTGCTTCCCTTGTTTTTGCTACGTCAGAAGAAGGGTTTGCTTAGCGCCATCCGAGGTTATGTACCCTCGGTGTGGGGCGTGGCGCTGCGCCATCGCGTGCGGGGGATTGGTGCGTCGAGCTTTGTATAGTCTCAGTGGATTGGACAGAGATTGGAGGTGTGCCACTAGCGAAGCCCGTAGGCGGGCACGCACTTACTCGTAGAACTGGAGTTACATCCAGTAACTACTAATTCAGAGTCTTGAAAGCAGTTTTGTACTTTGCTATATGTAAACAGGATGTTTGCAAAGGAACGTCTTTTCTTTCACAGATGAAAATCTCATTTTTTGGCAGAATATTATTAATGCGCTAACAAAACAATAATACTGAGCCCATCCTATGGTCCATATTTGTTCCTGAAGTACGTACAGAGCTTTGTTGGAGGCTTTGACCACTGGCAGCAGCTTCAGAAGAGTCTCCTCTGAAGCAGAGTATTTCTTCAGGTCAAACTCCTTCAGATCTTCTTCTGATGACAGTAAGATGAAGACCAGAGCTGACCACTCAGCAGGAGACAGTCTATCTGTGGAGAGACTTCCTGATCTCAGGGACTGTTGGATCTCCTCCACCAGAGAACCATCATTCAGTTCATTCAGACAGTGGAACAGATTGATGCTTCTCTCTGCAGACAGACTCTCACTCAGCTTCTTCTTGATGTACTGGACTGTTTTCCGATTGGACTGTGAGCTACTTCCTGTCTGTGTCAGCAGATCTTGAAGGAGATTCTGATTGGTCTCCAGTGAAAGACCCAGGAGGAAGCGGAGGAACAAGTCCAGGTGTCCATTTGGACTCTTCAAGGCCTCGTCCACTGCTCTCTGATGGAGATGGTGGAGTTTAGGTTTCTTAAACACTTTTGGCAACCTGACCACTATCTTTTTCATCTGGTTGATTCCATAGTTGATGAAGTTCTGATGGACATGAAGAGCAGCCAGAAACTCCTGAAGGCTCAGATGGATGAAGCAGAACACTGTGTCCCGGAGGCCTTTCTCCTCTCTAAAGATCTTTGTGAACATTCCTGAGTACTTTAAGGCTACCTCGTGGTCAATGCCAGACTTTTTCAGGTCAGGTTCACAGAAGATCAGGTTTCCTTTCTGCAGCTGATCAAAAGCCACTTTTCCCAGAGACTCTATCATCTCCCTGCTCTCTGGACTCCAGTGTGGATCTGTGGCAGCTCCTCCATCATGCTTGACCTTGTTCCTTTCGACCTGGGCCACCAGGTGGCGGGTGTACACCTCAGTCAGGTTCTTGGGCAGCTCTCCTCCCTCTCTGCTCTTCAGCTCCTCCTCCAGAACTTCAGCAGTGATCCAGCAGAAGACCGGGATGTGGCACATGATGTGGAGGCTTCGGGAGGTCTTGATGTGGGAGATGATCCTGCTGGCCTGCTCCTCCTCTCTGAACCTCCTCCTGAAGTACTCCTCCTTCTGGGGTTCAGTGAACCCTCGGACCTCTGTCACCCTGTCCACACAGTCAGCAGGGATCTGATTGGCTGCTGCAGGTCGTGTGGTGATCCAGAGGCGAGCAGAGGGAAGCAGTTTCCCCCTGATGAGGCTTGTCAGCAGAACATCCACTGCGGTGGACTTTCTAATGTCAGTCATGAACTTAGTGTTGTGGAAGTCCAGAGGGAGTCGACACTCATCCAGACCATCAAAGATGAAGATCACCTGGAATTTCTTAAATCGGCAGATTCCTGTTTCTTCTGTTTCATTGAAGAAGTGATGAACAAGTCCCACCAAGCTGAACTTCTCCTCCTTCACTACATTCAGCTCTCTGAAGGTGAATGGAAATATGAAGTGGACGTCCTGGTTGTCTTTGTCTTCAGCCCAGTCCAGAGTGAACTTCTGTGTCAGGACTGTTTTCCCAATGCCAGCCACTCCCTTTGTCAGCACTGTTCTGATTGGTTGAGATCTTCCAGGTGAGGCTTTAAAGATGTCTCCTGGTCTGATGCTTGTTTCTGCTCTGTCTGCTGTCCTGGATGCTGCTTCAATCTGTCTGACCTCATGTTCCTGATTGACCTCTGCAGCCCCTCCCTCTGTGATGTGGAGCTCTGTGTAGATCTGGTTCAGGAGGGTCGGCTTTCCTTGTATCGCCACTCCCTCAAACACACACTGGAACCTCCTCTTCAGGTTGGACTTCAGTTCTTTCTGACACTCCTGAGATTTTGCTGACAAATGAGCTTCTTCAGTATCGTTTTCTTCTTTATTTGTTTTTTCTTCCAAGAGAGAGAGAGAGAGAGCGAGTCATTTTGGAACTGTTTTTGGAACTGTTCCAGAATAAGTTTGGTTTTACGAACACACTTCCTACACACATCACCAGAAATTGGCAGATCTTAGCTTTGACATTTGGGTTTGTGTAACCACAGGTCATCAACTCACACTAGGTGTTCATTAAGAGGTTAAGTAATACAGAATCATGAATCATTTCCTCCTGTTTGTTTTCTCTTCAGCTCATTGGACTGTGAATGTCAGACTGGGTACAAAATGTCATTCAGAAACCATAAACTGATCTTCAACATTGACTACAAAGATTGGTGTTTTGTGAGAGAAAGACTGTGAGGTCATGGATCATTTTCTTTCAACTAAATATTAATAAGAGAAAAAAAAGATCAACCAGTGTAAAAGCAGAAGATTTCTCTCTGTTTTTTTCTTCTGTTTTTTCATGATGTGCAAATGTAAGTTATCACACCAACTTATGTTTCCAGTGCTTACCTTCAGGTTGTGGGGCCTTTTTGGTGTGTTCATCCCATATATGCTTCTTTCCTATTTTCTCTAAAACTAGTTTCATGAGTTCAGGAGCATGATTGCTGTAGGTCTGGTGGATCCGTCTCGCTGTGTCCGGCTTGTCCAGTGTCTCCAGTTGTCCTGCTGGGATTGCTCTGCATCCTTCAAAGACCCCGATATTGCTCAAATGGAACTTGAACCTTTTAAAGTCATCTTCTAACAACTGATCCAGAATTCCCAGGAGGACTTCTGGATCTGAGCTCATCTTTGACCTTGTAGAGTCTGATTTCTTTCACTGATCTTTCACTCTGTGTTCATAGAGTCCCTGGAAAATCCACGGTGAGGAGCTGACAGATTTGATTCAGGTGAGATGTTTTACTCTGAAAAACACAAAAAGAGAATCATTGTGAGCTCCATCTCAATCAGTCTGTTGTTTCAGATTCTGTTCATTCAAAGATCATGTTTGATTATATTTGCCTTTAATAAGCTCTGATTTTATGATACAACTTTATTCCTGATGACAGAGATTGAACCATTGGACTTCAGTCATTACATACCACCTTAAAACTTTTTTTTTTTCAAATTGAAGGACTTGTGATAAACAACATGGAGTCAAAAAGTGTGTATTATTTAAAACACACCAAAAAACTGTGCAAAACTGTTCTCGCCCTTCCTGGGCAGTATCTCCTTCCAGCTGGGGTCCTCTACCAGAGACCTGGGAGTCTGGGTTCTGCAGGATCTACCAGAGTCCTGAGAGCGTGAGTAATATTTCATGTTTCATAAGTTAGAGAAAGATAAAACAGGTTATAAAATATGTTCAAGTGATTGTTTCTGCATCATATAAAAAGTATTTGTCGTAACAAGTCTGGCCTTTAGCACACGAGACTGAAGAAGAACTGAAGACAGAAGAAGAACAAATAGAAAGCACGAGTGAGTTTGTCAAGTCACAAACCAACTTCTATTCAGATAAAGGTGGGTCACCTACAGCTGTCACCCCTCTTCCACAAGTCTATGATGACGGCAGCCGTCCAGAACACCAGGCTCAGGTAACCCGCAGTGAACCGCCATCATGTCCTGACTCTATGAACAGGCCAAGACAGTTTGACCATCAAGTGGTGAGGACACCATTCTCTATGAAAAGTGAATGCCAACTCTCATGTGAAGAATATGACTACCAGAGTCATCCAAGCAGGCCTCACCAAAAACTAAATGTTTCAGCCCAGCCTTTCACTCCCCACACCACACCAACAGCCAATGGTAATTCAGCTGCAACCGAACCTCTCATTCAGCTCCTCGCTCGCCGAGACTTGGTGAGCTCCAGCCTGTACCAGTTTGATGACAGACCTGAAAATTACCGTGCTTGGCACTCATCCTTCACCAGCGCCTTTAGAGGGCTAGGCCTCACACCAACAGAAGAAATGGATTTACTGACAAGATGGCTCGGTAAAGAGTCTGATGAACATGTGAGAAGGATGCGGTCTGTGTATGCAAATAACCCAGCAGCAGCTCTTACAAAGGCATGGAGGAGGCTCCATGAATGTTATGCAGCACCAGAAATAATAGAAAGATTCAAGAGGCTGGATGGATTTCCATGGGTGTCAGCTAAAGAAAACAAAAGGCTACAGGAACTCGGTGACCTCTTCATGGAGCTTCAGTGTGCACAGGAAGATGGTGATCTCTTGGGATTGTCATATTTAGACTCTGCACGAGGCATAAACCCCATTGTTGAGAAACTGCTGTGTGCACTTCAAGAAAAGTGGGTGTCGCTGGCTCCAGCTGGAAAGAAGAAAATGGCGGTTGTTTCCCACCATTAGCATACTTCACCAGGTTTGTCTGTCATGAAGCCAGAAAGAGCAACGATCCAAGCTTCATTCTTCCCTACAGCAGCAACACAGCTGTAAAACAAGATAAACTTACCTTGAGAGGTCACAGCTTCAGAAATCCAGCCACGGTTCACAAGACAAACATATCTTCGGAGACCTCGGATACAGAACCAGTAAAGAGCGACACTGACATCGCCAGAACATGTCCAATCCACAACAAGCCACACTCTCTTCAGAAGTGCAGGGCATTTAGGAATAAACCGTTGCCTGACAGGAAGAATTTTCTCAAAGAAAAGAGAATATGTAAGGAGAATGACTGCAAAAAAGCAGTAAAGTGTGCTGAGTGCAACAGCATCCCGGACCAGTCCTGCAGCCATCCCGGCCTACTTCATCACCAACAGAGAACGGCGGGGAGTGAGAAGAAGACTGCGCTAATGAAGCCATTGTTAGCTCCAGCTGCACAGAAATATGCATTTTGGGCCAAGCTGTCAGATCTGGCCAAGATCTGTCTTGTAAAACTGCATCCAAAAGGTTCTCGGGACAAAGCTATCAAGGCTTATGTAATTACAGATAGCCAAAGCAATCGCTCATTGGCAAGATCTGATTTCTTTGATTTGTTTGACATACAGGCTGAACCATCCTCATACTGCCTCAAGACATGTTCTGGCATGGTCGAGACATCCGGCAGGAAAGCTGAGGGATTTGTGATCGAGTCGCTGGACAGCAATGTCTGTATCCACCTGCCACCGCTCATCGAATGCAACGAGATCATCAACAACAGGTCAGAGATCTCCACACCAGATGCAGCCCTGCACCACCCACACCTAAGGAAGGTTGCTGGATATATCCCACATTGAGACCCGCAAGCAGAGATCTTACTTGGCAGAGATGTCATCAGAGTGAAATAAGGTAAGACAACAAGTCAGTGGGCCAAACAATGCTCCCTTCGCCCAACGTCTGGACTTATGTTGTTTTCTCTTAGGAGATGTTTGCCTGGGCAATGCGCACAACCCTATGGAAAGCCGAGTGAGTACTTATTATGTGTCCTTGATATCCTTGATATCACAAGTCAAAAAAGCACACTAGTTAACTCGTGAGCTGCAAAAGCTCTGACATGTCAACTAGTCTCTGTCTGTTTTCAGTGTTTTTTCCTAAATATTTTCATCTGTTTTCGGTCTGATTTTAGTATATACTGTTGGGCACTTTTTTCCGAGGCTTTTGGGATATATTGTGGCAGTGGAGTGAAAACCTTAACCGTGATACATATTGGGTTGGCACTAGGCCTGGCTAGCAGGTATTCCAAAAGTCCTGCTGTAGCTACCAGGCTCAGGCCCAGACTCAGCCATCCATCCACCCACCAGGCTCAGATCCAGGCCCTGCTGCAGCCCATCCACCTGCCCCAGGCCCAGGCCCTCCAGCCTCTGCCCCCTGAGTGTGTGGGCCTGTGTGCTAACAGGCTAGCACACAGGCTGACGACACGGAGCTGAGCAGCTAGCCACCGTGCTACCAGCTACCACCAGGCAGCAGCAGCTAGCCACCAGGCTACCAGCTACCACCAGGCAGCAGCAGCAGCTGGCCACCGGGCTACCAACTACCACCAGGCAGCAGCAACAACTAGCCACCAGGCTACCAGCTGGCACCTGGCAGCAGCAGCAGCTAGCCACCAGGCTACCAGCAGCTAGCCACTGGGCTACCAGCTACCACCAGGCAGCAGCAGCAGCTAGCCACCAGGCTACCAGCTACCACCAGGCAGCAGCAGCTAGCCACTGGGCTACCAGCTACCACCAGGCAGCAGCAGCAGCAGCTAGCCACCAGGCTACCAGCTACCACCAGGCAGCAGCAGCAGCTAGCCACCGGGCTACCAGCTACCACCAGGCAGCAGCAGCAGCTAGCCACCGGGCTACCAGCTACCACCAGGCAGCAGCAGCAGCTAGCCACTGGGCTACCAGCTACCACCAGGCAGCAGCAGCTAGCCACCGGGCTACCAGCTACCACCAGGCAGCAGCAGCTAGCCACCAGGCTACCAGCTACCACCAGGCAGCAGCAGCTAGCCACCGCGCTACCAGCTACCACCAGGCAGCAGCAACTAGCCACCGGGCTGCCAGCTACCACCAGGCAGCAGCAGCAGCTAGCCACCGGGCTGCCAGCTACCACCAGGTAGCAGCAGCTAGCCACCGGGCTACCAGCTACTACCAGGCAGCAGCAGTTAGCCACCGGGCTACCAGCTACCACCAGGCAGCAGCAGCAGCTAGCCACCGGGCTACCAGCTACTACCAGGCAGCAGCAGCAGCTAGCCACCAGGCTACCAGCTACCACCAGGCAGCAGCAGTTAGCCACCGGGCTACCAGCTACCACCAGGCAGCAGCAGCTAGCCACCGGGCTACCAGATACCACCAGGCAGCAGCTAGCCACCAGGCTACCAGCTACCACCTGGCAGCAGCAGCAGCTAGCATCCTCTCAAACTCTCTGACTGATTGTATGAAATCTGATGTATTGTATCTTGACTTGTCAGATCATCTAGCTATTTTTCAGTTTTCTGAAATCAAGACAAACAAAGCTAAAAACACTAAAGAAAAATTTTCGAAAAGAATAATGAGCGAAAAAAATATTTCTAAGTTTAAAAGCAGGCTTGACTCCAAATCCTGGGATAACCTATACGAGGAGAACAATGCTGAGTTAGCATATCAAAAATTAATGGATGTATTTAGCTCTTGTTTTGAGGAATGTTTTCCTGTAACATGTCTTGTAAAGAAACACCATTCAGATTTCAAAAACCATGGTTTTCACCTGATTTGTTGAAGTTGTTGAAGAAAAAAAAAGACAAATTATATAAAAGATATGTCAACAATCCCACTCCTCTTAATCACAGTGTGTATAAATCAGGGCTCGACATCATAAATGGCCCGGGAGCACTTTTAAAACCGTCCGGGCCAGTAGATTGCGCAATGCACTGGCCCGTTGGGCCAGTCAAAAATAATGCCTTGAAAATAAATAAATATTTTCCAATGGCACTGTGACATAAACGTAGCGTTACGTGATTCCAATCAAAGACGAGGTATTATTCCTTCTGTGCGCAGCAGCGCTGTGCCCTGGAAAGCAGCTGCTGTCGCACACAGCGGAGCTGGGCTCGCTCCCGTGTTACGTGAACGCGCGCCACTCCCTCGCCTCATATTCAGAGTAAGGTGGCCATACGTCCGGATTTAGGCCTCAATCACACATACGCGGCTGTGCGGCGGATCTGTCCGGGTTTCCACGGTGTCTGCGTGGAAAAGTCAGAACTGCATGCAAACAGATCAGTCCTTTCACACTGCACGTGCGGGACCCGCGCGTCACCCATTCAAATCCGCGCGGCGATTTCTAAATAGAAATCAAGTCTATATTTCTGCGCGGACTTGAGCGGGCTGTGTGCGGTGTCCTATTGAAACCAATGGCATAAACACACATCTCGTGTCAACTAGGCTTTCTATGCATGTATTGAGCTCATGTCTGCCCACAAACTGGTCACACAAGAGGCTTTTGCCAGTGTTCTGGTCCGTCTGTTTTTCCACTCGGCTTGGAGCGGGTCCCATTGAAAACAATGAAGACAGGTCCTAGTTGTCATATATTACGATATATGTTCTGTTTGAATTTACTATTCGGTGCAGTTGAGAGGAGCGTGCGTGTCTCGATTCACATATCTAGAGATCTATATCTGTAGGTCTATGGCGGAGCTACGGAAGCCGAATTGTGTTGTGTGTTTTTGACTGCTGATGCTGATGCATGTTTTTGGATGCCTGCTCTTGGGAATACACATCCTTTTGCACCCGAAACGTCTCTGGAATTACTTCAAACATATTACACTAGTAGCCCGTTGCCGCGGACAACCCGCTCACGCAGACCGCGCTGGTGAGAAAGGGACACCTCAACACGCCGCTCCAGCGCCCGCGCCGTCTACGCGTCCGGCCCGTATGTGTGAATGAGGCCTCAGACATTGGTATTATGACCCCGCCCTCAGAACAGCAGGAAAGCAGCTAACTGGGATTGAATTTTCAAAAATGCTGAGTCATCGTTTTCCAGGACGTCGTACAAAATGTTCGTTTTGATCGCGCGCTTCTCCAAATTAGCTGAAATTTGGTGGACACCATCTACACAAGTAGACAATAAAAGTTATCCAAATCATAAATCTTCAGTTCACGGTTTCCGCGTGGCAACGCCGCAAAGTTGATGTCAAATTTTGCCATTTTTTCAATGTGATAACTGGCTGCCATTCGTAAATAACAAATTCAATCTCAAGCAGATTTTAAACACTTATTGACCCTTCCTATTTGGACACATTGACAGTGACATTTTGACAATCGGCATTACAGCACGCCCTACAGAATCAAAATAAAATCTGTATGGGGAGTAAAATTATTTGTCAGAAATGAATGAAATTTTGGGTGACTATTCATTCATGTGGTCCCAATCAAAAAAGCAAATGGTAACCATATTGTAATTTCAACGGTGTTGCCGTGGCGATGGCTTAAGTTCCCCATGTTATTCTAATGGGCCCAAGTGGAAAATCTCCCATCAAATCAAATTTGCTTGTTACCATGGAAATGTGCCAAATTTGACAGATGAATTCTGACACACATGCTGGTCAAAAACATCAGTGACAGAATAAAACGCGGCAGGTCAGGTAAGCAGCTTGCGGCTTTAATGAGTTTTCTTTTTAGTTTATTTTCAGTGTTGCCTATACTTGATCAACAAAATGTTCATTTTCATGAGCATGTCCTCATAAAGTCAACAGCATTTTCTTTTCTTTTGTCTTTTTTCTTCTCTCTTTTATGTTTTGCATGAAAGTTTATGATGCTTTTTGGTCGTGTTTTGTATTTTATTTTATTTTTTCATTTTAACGATATCTGTATAATTTTATTAGTTGGGGGTACTTCATAAGCCTTTTGGCTTGCTCGTTGCTCCCTGAACTGTTTCTTTTAATCTGCACTTGTTTATGTGATATATTTTATTGTATGTGCTAACTAAACTAAACTAAACTAAACTAAACTAAACTAAACTAAACTAAACTAAACTAAACTAAACTAAACTAGTCAATCATGGATTCAGGTCACCAGTTACTAGTGCATACAATTGCATGATACTTATTAACTAGTGATGGCCAAAATGCTCACTGCATCACTACTGAAGACCAACATACTCACTAGTTTACTAGTTCAGGCCTGTTTTCACCTTACCAGTGAACTAGATGGACTCAACATTTTTACTAGTCGACGAGTAAAAGTAGGAGGTATGCTAGTTAACTAGTGAAACCATTTTCATCTGCACTTGTGGGGCTGAAAGTGCGCACTAGTTCATGAGTGAAAAGCAAGGTTCTACATGTTTACTAGTCAAGAGACTTTTGGGCTTACCATCAAGCTAGTTTACTGGTAAACTAGCTGACATGTAGACTAGTGAACTAGTTAGTAAGCTAGTGGACTAGTTTACTAGTAAGCTAGTGGACTAGTTTACTAGTGGGCGTGTTTACTAGTGAAGTAGTGTTTGTATCATATGTGGAAATGAAGTATGATGTTTCTCTATCAGTGCTTCCATTTCAAATGTGTATTGAAGCCTGTTTTTGTACTGGCTTTATGATATTTACATCGTAAAACATGAAAATTATAACACAACAATAATCTGCAGAACTCCACTGTGTAATTCCACTGATCACAGATGATTGATGAGGCTATTTTCCAGAGAGGGCTTGATTGATAAACAATCGCAAGACATTGAGCACTGATAACGGAGTAATGATGAGATCCACACAGGGCGACTCCTGCTGGTCATTTTTTTAATTACATGGTGTGTACCTCTCTACCTGCAGACCCGGGATGATACATTTGCTGAATCTCAGTGTATCGTCTTTGAATACGTCTCAAGACAGGGTCTGCATTAATTTTTAAAATTTGGTTAAATGCTTAGTGTAACTGCTGCATTTTCATTTGCATCTGTTTTTGGGTACTTTGTTGCTATTGCAATGAACTGTCACCAGAGGGCACTGTGGTGCAAAATTGGGCTTTGTAGAGGAAAGTATCATTGCCATAGAAGATGTGATCTCTGAAGAGACAGGGACGAATAATTAGAGGGGGGAAAATAAAAGTTTAAGAAGTAAATGGATTATTTAAAAAGAAAGAAGAAACCACAAGCCAATTCCTCTCAGTACTCCGCCAACAAGGTGTTGGTTTTGTCTGTTTATTTCGTAAAAGCAGTTTTCTTTGTCCATTGTTTGTATTTTTCTTGAAGTTTACTCTGTGCCTTTTAGTTTTCACGGTGTGTTTACAGTCTGTAACAAGATGGACTCAATAAATTCATCAGTTTTAGAAGCCACTTGTGTCCTAAGTGCCTGGAGAAATTATACTTAGTGTCCTTGTGTGGAAAAATGAAGGAAGGAAAATGGAACCACTCTGGACACTCCCATGACATGATGCTAAAATGAACTAATCAGTCTTTATTCCACATCCCACCTGCTTCATTTGCAGACATTGCACACTATTGTGCAATGTCTGCAAATGAATGTCAATGAATGAATGAATGAATGAATGTGATTGGTCAATATTAGCATCATGTCATGGGAGTGTCCAAAGGGATTCCGTTTTCCTTCCTTCATTCATTTTTCCATGCAAGGACACTAAGCATTTAGCAGACACTGCAGACCCTGTCTTGAGACGTATTTGCAGACGATGCACTGAGGTTCAACAAATATATCATCAAGGGTCTGCAGGTTAGAGAGGTACACACCATGTAATCAAAAAATGACCAGCAGGAGTCGACCTGTGTGGATCTCCTCATCACTCCGTTATCCATGCTCAAGTTGTTTATCAATGAAGCCCTCTCTGGAAAGTAGCCTCATCAATCATCTGTGATCAGTGGAGATTATTGTTATGTTATTATTTTCATGTTTTACCATGTCAATATCATAAAACCAGTACAAAAGCAGGCTTCAATACATTTGAAATGGAACTTCTGATAGAGTAGCATCATACTTCATTTCCACATATGACACAAACACTTCAACTGGAGTCAGCACAATGAAAATCAGGATGCTCTTTATTGTTAGGTAACACTTGAAGCACCCGGTATAACACATTATAAGTAGTTATAAACACTCATAAATGATCACAATGCTTTATAACTCACTATACAGCACTATACAGCATAGGATTAGGGTTAGGGTGAGGTCCTGGCATTGTGATCATCTATGAATGTTTATAACTATAGCTACACGTGTTATAATAGCGTTATAATGCTTTATAAATGTACGTATAATGTGTTATACAGGGGGGCTTAAAATAAAGTGTTACCATTTTGTTAAATAAAAAGCGGTACACGTAATGTAAACATGTACATAGACAGTTAGATAATTCTAAAGATGGAAACTGCCAGCTTTCTGCTCCATTTAATAAATCACGGTCTCTTCAGTGGCTCCACTTTGGCACCAGTCTGCTAAAAAACAGGCACTTCAGGATTACAATTTTTTTTTTTTTCAGATTGTCCCCTTTCTTTCATGCCTTTCCTTTTACCATCCCTTGTTATTTTATTTCACAGAGAATTCAACTTAAAGCATGGTAGAAAATAACGGAGAATTGACCATGGTTCGCCGCATCAGCGCTGTCAGCGCAACGTACAGCTGACTTTCTTCTGCAGGCGCTCTGGTCTTGGGAGCCAGGAATCAGCTGGAAGCCTGTCACTACCGCATCAGAAACACACACACACACACACACACACACACACACACACAAAGAAAGAATAAAAGAAAAAAAACTTTCGAGGAGTCCGTGCCTTCAGAGTGGGCAGAATGGACGGATGTATCATGAAACTTTTCCTAATCAAAGCAAAACGTGTACAATTCTGGTCTGAACGATCTATCTCATCTGTGGACAAAAATCATGATTTAAGATATTTAGTAGCTTTGTTGCCACAGACTGTGACTTATTTCTACTGCTACTCTGGTGTCAAAACAAAAACAAACAAACAAACAAAAGTAAAACAAACAAACTAGGCTGTGAAAATGATGATCCTGCCCAGATTGTTGTATTTGTTTACATCTCTGCCTATCGAGGTGCCATCCTGCCAGTTTTCAGAGTGGGACAAACAGATATCTCGCTTTATTTGGGGTGGGAAGAAACAAAGGATGAAATATAGTTTACTGACTAGGAACAAAGGAGCAGGAGGTATGTCACTCCCTAATTTTAAGAGTTATTACCTCGCAGCACAACTGCATATCAGCATATGTTTGCTGTGTCTGGCTCTTTGAAACTCATTCTCTTCGCAGATGATACAACAATATTCTGTTGCAGTAAAAACTATGATGATCTTGTAAATACACTAAATGAGGAAATGAACAAAGTAAAAAATTGGTTGGATGTTAATAAACTATCTCTAAATTTAAACAAAACCAAAATAATGATGTTTGGCAGTTCTAACAGTCATCTTAAATTAGATCTAATCATTGATGGTGTCCAAATCGATACTGTAAATGAGAATGTGTTCCTTGGAGTTATGATTGACAGCAATATATCATGGAAAGCTCACATCAGACACATAAAAACAAAGATTTCTAAAAGTATTTCAATTATAAATAAAGTGAAGTTCTACCTTGATCAGAATGCTCTCCGCTGTTTGTACAACACGATGGTACTCCCATACTTTATGTATTGTGTTGAAATATGGGGAAACACTTATCAGTGCACAACTGATCCACCAGTTAAATTACAGAAACGAGCTGTGCGGATTATTCATAAGGTGGGATTTCGGGAACACGCTCATAATCTGTTTATCAACTCGAGGTTGCTTAAATGTACCGATCTAGTTAATTATAGTACCGTTATAGTTCTTTATAAAGCATTTAATAAATTGTTGCCAACTAACTTACAACAACTGTTTATTCAAAGAGTAAATGATCACAATTTAAGAGGTTATGGAAAATTGAATCAGCCTCGTGTCAAAAATAATCGTAAACGTTTTTGTGTGTCTGTATGTGGAGTCAAACTTTGGAACAATTTGAAAACCCAGCACAAGCAATGCCAAAATATTCACAGATTGAAATTATTATATAAAAACATGGTCTGGTCACAGTATAAAGAAAGTGGTTCTTAAATTTCTATCAGTATTTTGTTGCACTTGTGTTATTGTGTGCTGTTTCCTTATTTTTGTTGGTACTGTTGTTCATTATCATTGCTGTATTCTGTCCATCACCCTTACTGGGACAGTTCTACTTTACCATTATTGGTATTTCATTTCTTACCATTGTTGGTATGTAACCGTTGCTGCAATGTATTTGTTGCCCAAGGTAACAAAAATATTCTAATACTTCTGTCACACACTTGCCAAATATTTATCTGTATTTTCTGTTGTTTTGGGGTTTGTAATATCATAGAAATGAACAGGAAGTGACTTTGATATTATGTCTATAATTTATGTAATGGGGGTGGGATTAAATAAGTTCGCCTCTTCCCACTCCCTTTCAGGCACTTCATTCGGGATATGTAAGCACATGTATTACCTGTCCTGTTTACTGTCATGTAAGTGATACCTGCGTTGAAACCATGTTTGTGCGTCCTTGCCTGAAATAAACTATTAACTACTAACTACTATAATAGTACTCTGGTGTGACAACACCTATGAGGCAAAATGGAAAGAGATTGAGAAAGAATACAGGGGGATCCCAATTCAAGCTATGATTGCAGATCACAAGCGGATGTTAAAATATCAGGAAAATTTTTTCCCTTACACTGCCTTCTCCCTACACACCTGGTTTACTCTCGTTAAAAAGTTTTGTTTATGCCCCACTTGAAACAGTTTAGGTGGCTTTCGAAACAGGATTTGTCCCAAACCACTTGGAACCAAGATTTAGGCTCAGGTCGAGAAAAGGAATCACTACCTTCTTTAAAATAATGGAGGGTGGAATACGACAAAGTTTTTTGAAAAAATACAAGATGATTACAATTTAGAAAGACAAGATTTTTATCAGTACTTACAGATAAAACATTATTTTCAAAATGAAATCTATGCAGCTGAGGTCTCAGTTCTTAATAAAATAATTAGTAGTTGCTCAAGCTTATACTAAAAGCACAAAATCAGCAGTTTCAAGATTTTATCAAGGTATTAGTGAGAACTTGGGAAATGTCACAGACCAGATTAAAAAAAGATGGGAGAAGGAACTGAAAGAGAGCATATCAAGCCAACAGTGGGAAAATATGTGAGACGTTTTTTTCTACCACTTGCTGGATGTATTGGCGTGGATTCAGTTGGAAGAACCTTGTGCGATATTTCATCACTCCTAAAATGAAACCTTTTTTAGAAAAGTCACAACAAAGATGCTGGAGAGGCTGCAGTGATGTTGATGCAAATCACTTCCACATCTTCTGGAGTTGTCCTGGGATTAATACCTTCTAAAAAATGTGACTGTTGTGGCTTAAAAGGCAATTACTCGCAAATGGCTACAGACTGACCCGCCTACAGTGGATGAATGGCTTGGAATTGTTGGAGAGATCCACATGATGGAAAGACTGACCCCCCTGCTGCGATTGAACAGTGATTGTTATGTTACAAGATGGTCAAAATGGACAGCTTTTTGGTCGAAAATGAAAACATAAAGGGTATATCTTCTCCCTTCCCCCTTGGAGATATGGCTCATCACTTTATCTAGGTATCTTTCCGTCCAAGAAACATATGTTAAGACAATGAGACACACCCTGATGTAACCTATGAAGTCTATTGATGAAGATATAGCAACGACTGTTATGTACTGCGACTGTTGAATTTGTTATTTCTGTTTTGTTGTGAAGAGAAAATAAAAATTTTGAGTATAAAAAAAAACAAACAAAAAAAAACTTGTGAATAAGCTGAATAATTATCAAATGCTAAAATTCTAAAATATGTTTCACTCTTCTGTACTGTACCATTTAAATTTTCTGACATTCCTCACAGTCTGTGCTGTGTGCAGAGACATCCTCCATAATTATTAGAAAAAAAGATTTCAATAAAAAATAGAGATTTAGGCTTCAAGAGTGATTTTGTGTATCTTTTTGACGCTGATAAGCTGAAAACCTGTCTGTGAGGTTCTCTCAGACAAATTATCATCACATCTTCCCTCCCCTGTCTGCACACCATCTGCATGAAATTATCACTGCGCCCAGCTGATTCTGTCGACCCCTCCCCCTGGTGCGTGGCCACGCCCACCGGACCAGTCAGACACACGTTGACAAAAATACGAATCCACCTCCGCTGGTTTGCGATCTCTGCGTTCTGCCATGAAAATACGGCCCAAGATGTTCCCTCCAGTGTAGCCTTGAAGAGAGACTATCTCCTCCTATCAGCTTTAAGCCCTGATCAGATGACAGAGGAGACCCTGCTGAATACAGCTCTGCAGTGTTTAATAACTCACATGCTTTGGATTCCGTTCTCCGTCAGAGTTGAAGTCAGAAGTCTCCTCGTCTTCCGTCTCTCATCCTCATGAAGATGTTTGTTGTCAGTTATGATGGAGTCTGATGGGAGGAAAACACACTGATCACTAACTGAGGCCTCTGGTCTGAAGCATCAGTCTGACTGCTGTAAAACACAAACCAATAAATGAAATGCTAGAAATTCTCCTCTCAGAAAAGGTCTTTTTTTAACCATCTGACAAATAAAAGTGAATCTGGAAGAAGTTTTCACTCAAGCTGAAACTGTTTGCTCTTTTTTTTTTCTTCTCAGCTGTCACTCTCTGGGTCATGTGACCTGATGACTCAGTTTAGAATGATGTTACACAATCTGCCTTCCTCCCTCCTCTTCCTCCTCCTGCACAGCCTCACACCACTCCTTCTCCTCCTCTTCATCCTCATCCTCCTTCTCCTCCTCTTCCACACTCCTCCTCTTCCTCACTTCTACTCCTCCTTCTGTTATTCACTCCTCCTCTTCATCCTCATCCTCCTTCTCCTCCTCTTCCACACTCCTCCTCTTCCTCACTTCTACTCCTCCTTCTCTTATTCACTCCTCCTCTTCCTCCTCCTTCTCCTCCTCTTTATCCTCGTCCTCACTCCTCTTCATCCTCTTCCTCTCTCCTCCTCTTCCTCACTCCTCCTCCTGCTCCTTCCTGTCTGTCTTTTTGGATATGTGTGGGCCTGTGTGTGCGTGTGCGTGTGTGTGTGTGTGTGTAGAAATTCTGATTAAGAAGGGGGTTGTTCAGAGACAAGAACACCTGAATACACAGTGTCACAATATGTTTAGACAAGTTAGCATGAACACACACACACACACACACACACACAAGCACACACACGTTTGTACTTCTATAGTTGTGAGGACACTCATTGACATAATGCATTTCCTAGCCCCTCACCCTGACCATCAAAAATTAATGCCTAACCCGAACCCATACCCTCAACCTAACATAAACCTGACTGTAACCCGAAACCAAAAATCAAGTGTTAACCAACCCTCAAAAAGGTCAAAAAAGGTCTGCTGAAAAGTAAGGACCGGCAAAAATGTCCTCACTTTCCAAAAGTGTCCTCACTTGTAAGGTTATAAACCCAAGGTCCTCACAAAAGGTCCTCACAACTATAGCTGTACAAGTGCACACACACACACAGGCCCACCCATACCCAGAGAGACAGACACACACATACAAACACATACACACCCCAAAATACACATACAGAAACAATTCGCTTCATCTCTTACAAACACACTCAGTCCATCAAAGTCTCTTTTCTGTATTGTGACAGTCTTTAAATCAAACCCTGACGTTAGAAAAGCTTTGAGTCAAAGCAGAAGAGTCAGTCAGACAGATCTCCATGTTCCTCACCTCAGATCAGCTTCATGCTGCCGCTGGTCTCCGCTCAGTCCTGCTGTCTGTCTGAGTGTGTCTGATGTGAGGACGCCGTTTAAATCCACCTTCACAGTGACGTCAGGAAGGTCGTCATGTATGTCCTGCGCCTGTGTGTGTGAGAGTGTGTGTGCAGTGTGTGCTGTCAGGTTACATTCCAGAAGTGATGCCAATCAGGCTTCTTCCATGGGACGTTTCATTTGAACAATGGTTTGTTCTGAGGAAGAAGGACGTGGTTCAGTAACAAGAAGGCCTCAAAGTTGAAGGAAGTGTCAGTGTGTTTTTTTAACGAATCCATTGGGTTACTTAAGTTCAAAAAAACAACTCCATATACAGACATATCCTTCACTAACACTGATTCCATCATTATCTGACACATGAAGTGACATGATGTGAAAAAGTTTCTCTCTGGTCTTCAGCTCTAAACCAATCAACTTTCCAGCTTCAACAGTATGATCCTTAAAGTAATGAATGGCAGACGTCCTCTTGATCCGTGTTCTCACTGACAGTAAAGTTTTTATAACATGTGTTTAGTGGATTCTACCCTCTGAGCTGTAATGAATAAGAACAGGACTGAACATATGAGCCAGAGGAACTCAGCAGTCTTCTGTTCCCAGATGTGTGCAGACTGAACCCTGAACCGTTCAGCACAGTGAGGATTAGCTTGAAGCCGTTGCTGGGGGGTCAGAACAGAAGTAGGGATGAAGTTAGCCTCATTTTGGTCTGAACTGCCATTTAGAATCAGAGAAATAACAGCAAATCATTCATGGAGATGAAGTTAGCTTCTCATGAGTTCAGGGGAAACTTAAGGGAAAGTTCCTTTTAATCTAAACTAAAGGAAGGACACTGAGGAATATATGAATCCATCTATAATACGGGAGAATCTCACCAAGTTACACTTTAACAGGGTCTGTAATTTCCTGCCTGCATTCGGTTGGTCCTGGACGATGATGGACGATGTTGAAATTCTTCATATTTAGATAGAATTAAAACCCCGGGGTGAATTGCTGAGTTGACAGCCTGCTTCATGGTACAGGATCCTGACTTCTCTGAACAAAGTACAACACTAGTTTCCACAAGTTCAGGATCAAACTCAACAAAATCTAAGGCTCATCTAAATAAAGCCCAAAAGCAAAACTAAAAGAAAGTTGAAATAAAGTCCAGGTTTTGCCAACACCAGTTTTAGCAAAATCCCTGACTAGTCTAGCCAGTATTCAAGGCTCATATCTGAACACTGTCCAGACCCCGTCCAAGAGAAGAGTCCAAAACTATAATCTGAAAAGAATTCAAACTAATCTTGAGAGAACTACCATATTTTGGGGACTATAAGTCACTCTGGAGTTTATGTCAATCTATGGACCAGGATCAGGACCTGGACCAGGAGCAGTGATTGTAGCAGTGAGACAGGCCTGAGTGTTTCCAGGAAGTTCCATCTTCAGTCATTTTCAAAAGGTTGTGTTTTCAGTGGCTTTGAGCACCGCTGTCGTCGAACTTCACCCCAAAAATCATCACTGTGGAAAAAGACACCGAGTGTGCTGGAAGAGATGAGAAGCCTCATGTGGGGTGGGGGTCAGAGGTCATCGTATTGGTCCTGCTCCTGTGTGTGCGTGCAGTGTTTGCTGTCAGGCTTCATTCCAGGACTGATGCCAATCAGCCTCTTCCATCACGCAGGGTGTGTGATCAGAATGATAGTTTCTTCTGAGGAAGGAGGAAGTGATTCAGTGTGTTGATAACTTTAAAGGGAGGTTAAAAACACACCTTTTTAATCAGGCTTTTGACTGACTTTTTATTGTCCTCTTAGTTTCATCATCATTTATCTAATTTTATTCTATTTTATTATGTTATTTATTATGTTGTTATGATGTTATTAATTTATTTTACTTTTTTATTTTTCAGTCTTATCTTACTTATTTTATATTAACTTTGTATCATGTCTTTTTATGCTTTTAGCTGCTTAACTCCAGTGTTTCCTCAGGGGGGTCCTTCACACCGGGAGAAATATACACCACCATTCATCAAACTGACAGGTTGACCTCTGAATGACCCCCCCCCCCCCCCCCCCCCACGACCGCCCACCCCCCACCCCCGTGAGGTCCGCTCGCCCTCCCTCCAGCGGTTCTGAGGCCCCTCCTCACACCCTCACTATAGATTTATAAGCTCCACAAAATGCACTACTACTACTAGAAGTGATTTTTGGGAAAAAAAAAAAAGGCTCGGAGGAAATGGTTTTGGAGGCCTTTAATACCAGCTGTGGCGTATTCCAGATATTGCTAAATGTCCCGCTGGTCATGTGGATGGAAAGGTTTGGAGGACCGGAGGATAAAAGCGGATCACTCTTCCGCAGCTGCTGCCAGTGGAAAGACCTCATAGCGGTGAAAAAAACTCTTTTCTCATAGACCACGCCCCTGATCCTCCCACTTTTAGTTAACCACGCCCCGGATCCTCCCACTTTTAGTTAACCACGCCCCTGATCCTCCCACTTTTAGTTAACCACGCCCCGGATCCTCCCACTTTTAGTTAACCACGCCTGAGATCCTCCCACTTTTAGTTAACCACGCCCCTGATCCTCCCACTTTTAGTTAACCACGCCCCGGATCCTCCCACTTTTAGTTAACCACGCCTGAGATCCTCCCACTTTTAGTTAACCACACCCCTGATCCTCCCACTTTTAGTTAACCACGCCCCTGATCCTCCCACTTTTAGTTAACCACACCCCTGATCCTCCCACTTTTAGTTAACCACGCCCCTGATCCTCCCACTTTTAGTTAACCACGCCCGAGATCCTCCCACTTTTAGTTAACCACGCCCCCGCCACTGCCAGTTTTTCCTTAACCCCTCCTCTCCCAGAACCACCCACCCCAAGCAATTTTGTCACGCAAAATGAATTTAACCACCAGCGATAAAACTCTTAAAACTTGTCAAGTGAATGCAGTGAAAGCTCCAATGACACCACGTCTGTCATGTGACAGACCAGGCATCTTGACACACATGGTCCGTCACATGACAGACGTGGTGTCATTGTCCATGATCGGTCACGCCAGGAGGCGTTTCCCATAGTGAGATACCAAGGGAGGTTTGAAGGAGATCCTCGATGCAGAACCTAACACTTATAGACTTAGAATACCTTTTATTGGCATTTCACAAACACACAGCGTTTATGCATGAAATATCAATTAACACTGTCAGCACAAAGGAAGTTACACATGTAACATATTTACATAGAATAAAATATATTACCCCATTAGAAAATAGAAAATCAGTCATGAGACAAAATCAAGAGCGGATTATTGTGGATATTCTAAGCATCCTTTTATGCATTGTCTGAGCCCGAGACACACACACACGCGCACACACACACATACACACACACACACACACACACACACACACACACACACACATATATGTATATTAAAGGTGTCTGTGATCAATTGAGTGACGAGGAAACCTGATGCCGGAGTGACTAAAACAATCTAAAGAGTGTCCTCCCAAAAAAGTTTTTTTTTTTTTTTTACTGCTAGTACCGACCGAAAACACAATATAAAAAACCAGCGTTTCAGAGGTCTGAGACAGAGTTTGGCCAGAACCTCCCCGCTGCCTCTCAAGACACTGCAAGACCAGCTGATTGATCAAGATCCAAACGGTAATTTTTTTTTCAACTTTGATATCGCACTATCATTTGCAAACTGACTGTAAAAATGGATACCTGTATTTTGTGACAGAATTTACTCAATTTTGATATGTTAACTGTACTGTTCTCCCTCAACGCCTTGCCAAGGTAAACAGCAAGATAACTCCTCTTCAATAAACCACGTAGGCACTTGATTTGGTTCAAGTCTTTATGGTCCAGTGAAGTAGGGTAAAACTACAACATAAAATACAGCACATACAGAATGTGACATAAAATGTATACAAAAGAAAGTTACAAGCTTAGCTCAAATAAAATACAATATGACTTATCTTCATGTTACAAATGCAGTATTTATGAGTTCCAAAGTCCATATCTGTAACTTAAAACTCACCGACGATGCCTTCAAAGCTACCTTGAAACACTGGAAGGTATTTGACATCTTTATATTTACTGGAAAGACTTATCAAAAGCTGAGCTTCATGCTTCTGGCTCACCGCAAACCCAAATCGCCCAAAGATGATGTCATCAACAGGAGACGATACACAAAAAGGGTGTTATGCCAACCTTGGCCAGTAGATGGCGACAAATGACTGAATAAACTTGAACAAATTCACAGCAGATATTTCTGACAATCACAACATAAACAGAACACTCCCCGTCTGATACCAGGGGTATCACTATTGTTTTCTTCCAAATAAATTGCAATCAACCCAGAAAACTTCAATGTTAATTTAGCCTCAGCAATTGTTAACGTTTCAACATACATGTACATCACTGATGCTTAACACTTATTTATCATGAGGAATGAGTAAGATCAGTTCATTCACAGGTCTGAGAAGTACTCTGGTTCCATCCTTTCCAGCGACTCTCAGCTGGACCTTGCGTACTCTTCCATCTTTGCTGGGGAACACTTCAGTGATGATGCCAAGAGGCCAGTCATTTCTTTTGCTTTGACTGTCTTTGAGAAGTACCAAACTGCCAACTGTGAGATTTGGTTGGTCGGACAACCATTTCCTGCGTGGCTGAAGTGTAGCCAGGTACTGCTTCCGCCACCTGTCCCAGAATGTGTTAGACAGGCTTTGAACTCTTCGCCATTGTTGCTTGTATAAGTCCTTGTTGTCAAATCCCCCAGCCGGAGGAGGACAAGGGCCTACCCTCTGAGTCAGCAGTGATGCAGGTGTGAGGATGAAAGGGTCGGATGGGTCAGTGGACACAGGCACAAGAGGGCGGTTGTTCACGATAGCAGTGACCTCTGCTAATAAGGTAATGAGCACTTCATGTGTAAGTTTGGAAGAGCCCATCTGCATGAACATCGAATCCAGGA
Organism: Salarias fasciatus; assembly: GCF_902148845.1. Taxonomy (NCBI): domain Eukaryota; kingdom Metazoa; phylum Chordata; class Actinopteri; order Blenniiformes; family Blenniidae; genus Salarias; species Salarias fasciatus. Next base: position 40,086,185 of record NC_043766.1, read on the forward strand.
TACGGCGTGTGACACCAATCATCCTCTCCCAGGCACCTCCCATGTGCGAGGAATGCGGGGGATTAAAGGTCCAGGTGGTGCCTTGGTCCAGGAGAAATCTTCCTACTGCTCTTTCATCAGCAATGGAGGGAATTCCCAGCTCTTTAGAAGCTCCAATGAAATTTGTCCCTCTGTCAGAGCGCAGGTGTTTCACAGGTCCTCGGAGTGCTTGGAATCTCCGGAGTGCGTTGATCAGGCTTGAAGAATCCATGGACTCAATTACTTCGATGTGGATAGCTCTGACAGATAAGCAGGTGAAAAGAACTGCCCATCTCTTGCTTTCGGCGTGGCCTCCTCTTGTACGGCGTGCAGCCACAGACCAAGGACCGAACACGTCCATGCCAACATTAGTGAAGGGGGGTTCCGTGCTGAGTCTATCTGGTGGCAGGTCAGCCATTTTCTGAACTTCACATTTTCCCCTCTGTTTACGGCAGACAATGCATTCAAAGATTACTTTGTTGATACATCTCTTGCCGCCCAATATCCAGTATCCAGCAGATCTGACAGCACCCTCGGTGAAGTGGCGCCCTTGGTGTCGTGTCTGTTCATGGAAGTGACGCACAATGAGGGTAGTTACGTCGTGACGTCCAGGTAAGATCAGTGGTCTCTTTTAGTTAGGTCCTAAGTCAGCAGCTGCAAGACGTCCCCCGACTCTCAGGAGGCTTGTCGAGTCCAGAAACGGATCCAAAGACCAGAGTGGACTGCTCTTAGGAATCTCAGCGTTGCGTGAGAGACATTGAAGTTCGTTTCCAAAGGCTTCGTACTGGGCTGTTTTTATGATGACCATTGCGCTTTGGATTAGAACATCCACTGTTACAGAGTGGCAAACATGCCATTTCTGACACTGTCCATTGCTCTTATCACTTTTAAAACACTGGATGATGTGGATGAGGGTACCGATAGCCCTTACGAGTGAGCTCCAACGTGAGAAGCGGCTGAAACGTTGTGAGCTGAGATGGTTGTGCACCGTTGTGGACAAAGTGGTGACTTGTGGCCGGATTTCAGGATCCTGCTCTGGATGTAGGAGTTCGAACGTCTGCTCAGTAGGCAGCATGTTGTCAGGTTGACACAAGAACTCTGGCCCAGTAAACCACATAGTGTCTTTCAGGCGACCTGCTGGAACTGATCTGGTGGCGATGTCTGCCGGATTGTGCTGTGTGTGCACATACCTCCACTGTTGCGGTGTTGTACTTCGTCTGATGCGTAGAACGCGATTGCTTACGTAGACGTGGAATCTTCTTTTCTCGTTAAAGATGTACCCAAGTACAATCCTGCTGTCAGTGTAGAATGTAACTGCATCAAACTTGGTGTCCATTTCCGAGATGATAGCTTCTGCCAGATTCACTGCCATGACTGCGCCGCATAGCTCCAAACGAGGGATGGTGTGCTCTGGGCGAGGTGCGAGTCTGGTTTTACTTGAAATCAGTCCTGTGTGGTATTGTCCATCTGGTACTGCAGTTCTTAATTAAATAGGCAACTGCTGCAACTGCTCTTTCTGATGCATCTGAAAAGACACATAGCTCCACTCGCTTGGCTGTAGACAAGGACACGGGAGTGTAGGCTCGGGGAATTGTCAATTGTTCGAGTTCTTGAAGAGAATCTCTCCAACTTTCCCACGATTTCTCCTTTTCCGCGGGCAGTGGAGCATCCCAATCAGGAGAGACAGTGGTGAGTTCGCGAAGGAGTGCCTTTCCTTCAACTGTCACTGGAGAGACGAAACCGAGGGGATCGTACAAGCGGTTCACTGTTGAGAGGACTCCTCGTCGAGTGTATGGCTTTTTCTCATCTTCCACACGGTAAGTGAAACTATCTGACTCCAAATCCCAGTGTAAGCCGAGACTTCGTTGGACTGGTAAATCATCAGAAGCCAGATCCAAGTCTTTTAGTTCTGTGGCACGATCCTCGCAGGGGAAGGCCTCCATAACTTCTTTGTTGTTTGAGACCAGCTTCTGCAGTCGTAGATTTGAGCGAGCGAGCATTTTTTGAGCTCTTTTCAGCAGGCTGATGGCTTGTTCTGCTGAAGGGAGAGATTTCAGTCCATCGTCTACGTAAAAATCTCTACTCACGAACCGTTCTGCGTCTTCTCCATACTCGCTTTGACCTTCTTGAGCCGCACGCCTGAGACAGTAAGTAGCCACGGCAGGAGACGGGCTGTTTCCAAACACATGGACATTCATGCGATATTCCACAACCTCTTTGTCTGGGTCATTGTCTCTGAACCAAAGGAATCGGAGAAAGTTGCGGTCTTCAGGCTTGACTTTGAAGCAGTGGAACATCTGCTGTATGTCCACAGAGAAGGCTATTTGGTCTTTCCGGAAACGTAGGAGAACGCCAATAAGGCTGTTGTTGAGGTCCGGTCCCGTTAATAGCACTTGATTGAGCGACAGTCCTTTGTGTTGTGCACTGGAGTCAAAAACTACCCTGATCTGAGAGGGTTTCTTTGGATGGTAAACTCCAAAACACGGCAGGTACCAGTGTTCCTCCTCGGGTTTCAGTACTGGAGCTAACTCTGCATGTCCATTGAGGAATATCTTCTCCATGAATGTGACGAACTGATCTTTCATTTCTGGCTTTCTTTTGAACGAGCGCTGAAGTGAACTGAGACGTTCTTGGGCTTGAGCTCGATTGTCTGGCAGCTGGGGACGATGGGCTCGGAAGGGCAGAGGTGCGACCCAGCTGTTTTCCTTGTCCTTGTAGACCTCGTGGTCCATAATGCTCAGGAACTGCAGATCCTCCATAGACGGGGCTTCTGCATCATCATTCTTGGTTGTTTGGAACACGTCATTCTCCGAAGTATTGGTGTGACCGTGTCTGTGTGAGAGGGAGTTTGAATCAGTGTCACAGTATTTCTCCTTCACCATGTAGCTGTTCGAGCACGGCTGGAAAAGGGTTGGGCGTCCATTTTTGAGTACGTTGGTGTAGTAGGAGTGAACAACGGGAGGCTTATGTGCACTTCCAAGGCAAACTTCGCCCACGATTACCCAGCCCAGGTCTAGCTTCTGAGCGTAAGGGGCGTTGTGTGGGCCGTTAACCTGTTTCCGTACTTTGTGGACTCTGATGATGTCCCGACCTAGCAAGAGTAGGATGGGAGCCTGTGGATCGAGGTCGGGAATGTGCTTCGACAGGTGTTTCAAATGGGCGTGGCTGGAGGCAACCTCAGGTGTTGGGATTTCTGAACGATTGTTTGGAATTTCGTTGCATTCGACCAATGGTGGCAGAGTGAGTGCAACAGTACCATCGATGGCCTCCACCACAAAGTCACGAGCTTGCCGGCCTTTTGTCTCTATTGTACCTGCACATGTTTTCAGATAGTAGGGCAAGGGACAACCTGAGACGTTGAAAATGCTGAAGAACTCAGACCGCACAAGAGATCGGTTACTTTGGTTGTCCAATATGGCGTACATACGGACTGATGCCTCAGGGTTAGTGGCTGGATATACTTTCACGAGGCAAATCTTTGAACAGGACCGCCCTGGGACGTCTTTCCCACATACCTCAGTGCAGGAGGCTGAGACAGCGATCTCCCCGCCATCCTCTGGCGCAGGGTCCACTGAGCTGCTGGGTTTCACTGCTGGACCAGCGTGTAAGGCTGCTACGTGCGTGTTGCTTCCACACTCAGCGCATGTTATCTCTTCAGTGCAGTTCTTTGCCAAATGTAAAGCCTTGCAACACTTGTAGCACACTCCGTGTTTCTTTAGGAGCGACTTTCTTTCCTCTATTGGCTTGTCTCTAAATCCACGGCACTTGTAGAGAGGGTGGGGTTTGTTATGTAGCAGACAGTGTTTGGACGGGTCCTGTTTGACAGCAGATGGAGATTCGGAAGGCATAGGACATGTATGAGAAGACACTCCAGTCTTGAGAACAGCTACTGCCCTCTGGCCTTCAGACTTGAATATAGGCTTGTGTGGACCAAGCAGTTCATTGTTGGGAGATGCCAGTGAGAATCCCGGATCATTACGCATTCTTGCCTGCTGACATACAAAGTCCACAAAGAAGCTGAATGGGGGATAGGGAGCCTCGTGTTGTAGCTTGTAGTTGAAACCTTGAGTGAGCCACTTTTCTTGCAGGTAAAATGGCAGTTTCTGCACAATAGGATTTATTCCTCGGGGTGTGTCCATGTAGTTCAGTCCAAATAGATCTCCATCCTCCTTTGCAGCCTGTATTTCCATCAGTAAGTCCCCCAATTCTCGCAGCTTGCGGCCATCTTTATTTTGGACTTTGGGGAAGTTCTCTAGTCTTTCAAAGAGAGAGCTTTCGATCACCTCTGATGCGCCATAGCACTCATACAGTCGATCCCACACAGCTCTTAGTCCATGTTCTGGGTGGTTCACATAGACTGTCCTTATGCGCTTAGCATGTTCAGCTGAGTCTTTGCCTAACCACTTCACAAGGAGGTCAAGCTGCTCGCTAGCAGATAGGTTGAGGTCTCTGATGGAGTTCACAAAGGAGGCTCTCCACGCTCTGAAGGATTCGGGACGATCATTGAACTGCACAAGCCCAGTAGAGATGAGCTCGCGTCGGGCCATAAATCTGACGAGGTCTGACATGGCTCTGTTTTCATTAATCTGGGTGTACATAGGGCTTTGCTGCAGGTACGTGGCTGGGGCACTGGGAGCAAAACTGGAACTATGTACTGGCTTGTCAAATGCGGCGTCACTGTAGCCCTTTGGTATGAACATCTTCTCCGAGTGAGATTTCAAAGGCACGTGGTTAAGGCGATGTGGTTGTTGCACATGCTGTTCATTCTGTACCTGCAGATTTCGGGTTTGGTTGTCTCGAGCTACAGAATGGTACGAAGAAGCAGTGTGGGCACCTTCAGGAGTCTGGACATCCGGCTTGAATTCAGGAGCGTTCTCTGTGTGCTCTGCTGCGCTATTTTGGGACAGTTTTTCAACATATTCTTTAGTGCGTTTTTTAGAATCATCAATTGGAACATCAATATCACTGAATTCCTGATCAAATTCCTGTTCAAATTCCTGTTGTACTGCTGCCTCCAACACGTCTGCCCTGGCTGCTGTAGCTGCAGCACGTTTTTCAAGCCGAACTTTGTCCAGTGTTATTTCCACACGTTTTTTCTCCAGATCTAATTCTGCTTGTTTTAATTTCAGTTCATTCTCCTGTGTAGCGAATGCTACTTCGGTCCTTGCAACCTCTGCCTCAGCCCGTGCATTAGCAGCAGCTAACCTGCTTGAGTTTTTAGAGCTCTTGGATGAACTGGAGACACGAGATCTGGTTTTTACTGATCTTGGGTTAGAAGCCTTTTCTGCCTGCATCTTCACTTGATCACATAGTGCTTACTTGAGATGATTAAGTCGTGAGGTCCAGACGTTGTCCTCTTCCAGGTGTGAAGATTAGCCGGCCAGAAGACGTCGTTTTACTGTACTGTTCTCCCTCAACGCCTTGCCAAGGTAAACAGCAAGATAACTCCTCTTCAATAAACCATGTAGGCACTTGATTTGGTTCAAGTCTTTATGGTCCAGTGAAGTAGGGTAAAACTACAACATAAAATACAGCACATACAGAATGTGACATAAAATGTATACAAAAGAAAGTTACAAGCTTAGCTCAAATAAAATACAATATGACTTATCTTCATGTTACAAATGCAGTATTTATGAGTTCCAAAGTCCATATCTGTAACTTAAAACTCACCGACGATGCCTTCAAAGCTACCTTGAAACACTGGAAGGTATTTGACATCTTTATATTTACTGGAAAGACTTATCAAAAGCTGAGCTTCATGCTTCTGGCTCACCGCAAACCCAAATCGCCCAAAGATGATGTCATCAACAGGAGACGATACACAAAAAGGGTGTTATGCCAACCTTGGCCAGTAGATGGCGACAAATGACTGAATAAACTTGAACAAATTCACAGCAGATATTTCTGACAATCACAACATAAACAGAACATTAACATTTTGCCAAACTACAAAAGAAGCATTATTGTACAATTTCTATTTTGTGTTTTGGAACAGAATTGAAGGTGTCTGCCGAAATTCATGATCCTCCCAGAAATCATCCTGAAATAATTGAGGGTAAGTCAAATTCTCTCTCTCTCTCTCTCTCTCTCTCTCTCTCTCTCTCTCTCTCTCTCTCTCTCTCTCTCTCTCTCTCTCGCACGCACACACACACACACATTAATTATTTTTAAAGTTTTTTTTTTTATTTCCCCCTTTTAGTTTCTGATGATGATGATTTTGATGGACTACATTTTCACAAGTGGATCTATGTAAGCGATAATGTTTAATAACAACACCGAGACGGATCGTGTTCCAAACAATCTGATCCAGCTTTACGTGAGAGGTAACTCCATCTTGACAGAACGCGCTCCAGATTCATGAGAGGTCACATCCTGTTTCAGGGAGTGTATCGGTGGAGGCTTTTTTACTTCCGCTGTCTCACGTCGCTCACTTAAATGAGAACAGCGCCGCTTGCAGATGGGGGAATGTAATCTTTTTTTTTTAATCTGTTTTTTTTGTTGTTGTTGTATTTACTTTTTTCTCCAGCGGTCACCATTAAGTCAAAGTCAAACGCCGCGGTTGGACCTTTAGTCGCCAGAAGAGTGAAGAGAGGTAAGAGAATAATAATTGTTTTTCATTGGCTTATTTTTTTTTTTCTCTGAAAATAATGTATTTTATTTATTTTTCTCCAGCGGGCGAGTCTGACGCCGCGGTTGAACCCAGAAGAGGGATTAGAGGTATGTAATTTTTTTTTTCATCACAGAGTCGAGAGTCCAGCAAGATCATCCAGGGCTTTCGATTGTTCCCCAAGAAGCGTTCCCTGCTGCCGCCGCAGCTGCTGCCGTCGCCACGGCAACTTCAGCCGCTACCGTTCTGTGACCGACATCATCCATCAGCAAGAGGCGCGGGAGAAGAGAGATCTCTTAAAATACGTGTTGAAGAAGGTCTGTAAAAGGCTGCTGTAAAGTGTGTTTTTTTTTTTTTTTCCTTTTCTTCTCAATAAGGATTCAAACATGGAAAACTGGGATTTGGCCTCTTTGTTTGATTTGTGTCAGAGTGACATGATTCCTGTGCAGTTAGAACAAGCTGTACACGAACTTAACCATCTAACACCAGAGCCTCCGCTGCCTGTTTCTGTAGCATCAGACCCGACGACCAATGAAAATGTAAATGATTCAGATCCTTTTGATCAAATAAACCAAAGCTGTTTTGGCACAAATTATTTTCAGCCTTTGGAAAACGCTCTCCATCAAATCACCCAGCCACAGGCAAACGAATCATCAGAGTCTCCGATTATGACTCAAAATGTTGTCGATGAAAATGAATTAATACCCTCTCAGCAGGGAGGAGGAGGAGGAGGAAAGTTGATGTGTGAAGAGTTAAACTCTCCCTCCTTCTCCTCCTCCCCAGAAGTTGAAAACGATCAGGTCGATACACCGGCCCCCTCTTCCGACCCGGCCCCCTCTGCCCCCACCTCTCCCTCCTCCTCCTCCTCCTCCTCCTCCGTCTCCTCTGGGCCTTCATCAACCAGACCTGAAAATCACACTCCGACGATTGTAAGAGGAGATCGCTGCAACAATCGAGAAATTAGGCAGTTTTTAAACATTCCCCAACCTGACGCAGTACCCGATTACGCATCATTTTACTCAAACGTAATGGAAAACCTCCACGATCTGGCCGACCGAGTAATGTCGATGGTCCGCCGAGATGATGCGATTCAGGTGGAGCTGAGAGGTGAAAATGTTCGCAGTCACGTTAGCGCAGTTATAAATAAAGAGGACTCGGTCCTAACGACCTTTGAATCATTGCTCGATCGTCTGGTTCAGTCCAACATGGCAGTTATGCACGATCCCAGCTTGGAATTAATCATCCAGGTTGTGGAAAAGCCCACAGGAGGCGGTAAACGTAAGTTAGAAAAAACTCTAGACCAGGGGTGGGGAACCCTGGTCCTGGAGGGCCGCAAACCTGCATGTTTTCCATGTCTCCCTGCTTCAACACACCTGAATCAAATCAAGATTCATGGCCAAGTCCAGCAGAAAGCCAGATAACGGGCCTCATTGCAATCAGCTGTGTTGAAGCAGGGAGACATGGAAAACATGCAGGTTTGCGGCCCTCCAGGACCAGGGTTCCCCACCCCTGCTCTAGACTGTGAAATTCTTCACAAAAAAGCACGTCATTTGTTTGTAGTAAACAACAGAAAAGATCAGCTCTGCTTCGCCGTCAGTTTAGCTCACCTCCTCCAGCCTGATATCACAGAGTCAAGCCGTTCTACGAGGCAGAGGATTTCAGCGTCAGGTAGGTTTAAGTGATCAGACACCTGTCACTTTTAACGACATTCACAAATTTGAAACACTACTGAAACATAAAATCGTAGTGTTTTATACAAATGACGATGATCGAACCGTCTGTCAGTTTGAGACAAACGACCCCAAGCCCTCAGACACCCTGTCTGTGTTTTTTTCCACAACCATTATTATGGAATAAAAAGCGTAAAAGGATTTTTAGGTAGCAAATACTTTTGCAACTACTGCTTACAAAGGCTTCATTAAAGGTGCTGTAGGATTCCGCATCTCAGCCATCTTGCTTAGGGTTACCTAAGCAAGATGGCGATTTGACCCATCTAAGATGGCGATTTGAAACCCAGCACAGCCAATCCTGTCCTGTTTTCTCTGATATCACGCCCTTACGCAAGTTAAGCCCCTCCCACAAGAACGTGTGACGAACGCCCCTCGACCAATCACGGTTAGAGCCTCATGGGCTCTTCTGATTGGTCAAAGATACCTGGAGCTGTGGAGATTCCTTTTCAGCTCAGAACAGAGACAGATGGAAACGCTGCGCCCTCGCGGTAGAGCAGTTATGCTACACTCCTGAAGGATTATCAATGGATACTCTAACATTTAATGCAAAGAAAACACAGAAAAATTAACATTGACTAGCAGAATCCTGCCTACAGCACCTTTAATGCTCACACGCACAGATGAGAAAGCACATAGAGCCTATAACACCCGCTCTGGACTGCCACGCAACGCCGTGAAGCACTTTTTTTGATGGAGAAGAAGGAGGAGACTCCGTTTGTGTACCCTTTTCCACAGACTCGCGCTTCGGAGGCCTCGTTGGTGCATCCTCCTCTTCCACCAGCTCGCGCTTCAGAGGTCGACCGAGTATCAGCACCGGCTTGACGGGCTTCGCCTTCACAACATCCTCAACAGGGTTAGCTCGGACGTATCGAACCAACATGTGATACAGCACACCCCAGTCGCACCGAGGGAGGGTACAGGTCCCTGCTTTTCACCCTCAATCCGCTGATATAGGCAAAGCTCCCCCGTAGCATACTTGAACAGATAGCCCCATGTACCGTTCCGTCCGTACGGTTCAAGCGACCATTCTTGCTCCAGTGATTCTGAAGGACGGAGCTGGGTCCTAAGTACATGCATCACATGTTTCTTTGGTGCGTTCGGGATCGTCGGCATGTTTTCGTACACCGCAACCGGTGTGTCGCAGATGATTGGTAGGTGAATCACTCTCTCCTGAGCCATTTTTTTTCATTTCTTTCCAAAAATCACTAGTAGTAGTAGTAGTAGTAGCAGTAGTGCATTTTGTGGAGCCTATAAATCTATAGGGAGGGTGGAGGAGAGGCCTCTGGACTGCTGGAGGGAGGGGCGAGCGGACATCCTGGCGGAGGCGGAACTTAATGTTTTCCATACTTTCCCAAGGAAGGGGGGGGTCATCTGGGTTGGGGGGGCGGGTTCAGTCAGAGGTCAACCTGTCAGTTTGACGAAAGGGATAGTATCACGTCTCTCTGGGACTTGTTGTGAGGTGGAAGTAACAAGGAGCATGCAGCCCACTGTCAGCGTATAAATACACATTTTTTTGATCAGAAATAAACAACAGCTAAGAACCATATTGTTGTAATCACTTCCAGATGATCACAGAACAGCATCTTGATTCCATGGAGATCGGAGAAGCTCCAGCTGTCTTCTCTGGTGGCAGATCGTGTTCGAGCTGCTCTTAAAAAAAAAAAAATCCAAAACAGGTATGTTAGAAATCCATCAGGAGGTAATTATTAGCTCCAACACAGCCCCAGTCACTACACAATGTGAGAGGTGTGCACACATATTTCAATTAAAGGCAATAATAAGTTGAAAAAGACTGCATGGAACCTTCAAACGTGACTAAAAAGGAGTATATAAACATAATGTCTTTTCAGAATAGTAAAAGCATCCCAGAAGCAAATACAGGGTCATTTTTAATCAGCAACATGATGAAGGAAAAGCAAGAGAAAAAAAATCAGTTTCAGACCAAGCATAATGATCCTATGATAAAAAAAAAAAAAGATATATTAAAGATGAACATAACAGAATATGTTCCTCTGAGCAAGATATTTGAGAAAGCAGTTGAGTTGTCTCAGAATTTAGGACATAGGACCAGGAAATAAATGTTTCGCTCTCGTTTTTTCGCCACTCTGCGCAGATACGCCAGCAGCGTCACCTTGGCAATGGGAAACGCCAGTGTTTTTCAGACTAAAGAAAGAACATTTCACTCAATGAATTAAAAAAAGAACATTCAATGTTGAAAATAAAAAGGACCATTCAGTTACGAAGAGAATACGATAAAAGCTCAATTTGTTTTATTTTTTATTTGCTGGTAACAGCTTGACCAATCAGACACGTCGCTGATAAACACGAGGATTATGGGTATTGTAGTGCCTGTCCGTGATACGACATTGAAAATAAAGCGTGCTTTGTTAAAGTTGATATTTCACGGGGCTTTTTGACTCAGCAGAAGCACATACACAGTCTGCCTTGGATGGTTGCACTCTTATGGCTAATAATCACATCTTTCTTCAGAATATCGATTAGTCTGCATTTGCACTTCCGGGATCTATGAAACCACACCCACAGCGTGACGTCTTTGAACCTGAGAATGCGTGTTCCCACCTCGACACGGATTCTAATGGACTTTCAGTGGAGACTGTTTGCGTGGTGACCACACGCAATTTCAGCATAATGCGCGACAGGAGCAGCAATCTGGGACTGAGAATGCTGCTCATCTGACGCATTTCTGTGAGATCAGGTTGTGTGTGGTGGGGAAAAATTTGGGACTTTTTATTCCATGTTTTTATGTAGTTTGAGGCTGGGTGTACTGTAATAGTCAGGAATTAGTGGAAAGCACACAAGCGTTTATTTTCAGTATCACACTGATATTCTTTCTTACTTCGTATTAATCTAAAATAAAAATAAAACAACTTTCACAAAAAGTAAATCAATGTCTTGAGAATTCAAATGTTCACATACGTCTCAAAAGTAAAGCAAAGTGTCCTTTTCCTTTTGTAAAATGAATCAAACCAAACCCTCATACTGTTCTTTGGTAAACAAATGGCAAGACATCAGTCATTAAGGTGCAACAGAAAAAAAAAGTCTATGAAGAGCCCCTCTTTTTAAATACACACACTTAACATGAGCCATTCTGCAGTTTGACCCAAAGGCCAGGCTGGAGACGACCTCGAGGGAAACCCTGGCTCACCCTGGCTCGCCGTCGTTGCGGGCGACCTCCAACAACACGGAGTTGCTGTGGAGGATGCAGAGCAGCTGGCACAAGATCACCAGCACTGGAAAAACCTGGTTCATCTGGTCGGCTCAACGCACCGGGACGGGATACCCTGACCCTCGCTGGAGCACGAAGAAGAGAAGAAGAAGATTTCAGACCATGAATTGCCAGAAATACCTGTGCCTGCTTCAGTGCTTCAGTAATCAGATTATTTTCACTTTTTTTTAAGAGTAACAGAGTTTGAAATGTGTTTTAACAATTATTGCTCTCGATTTACATTTATTGTTGTTTTGTTGAGTATTTGTGAATTTTTTTCTCAGGTGGTTATTTTTTTATTTTTCATTATTTTATTGATTTTTTTTCTTCTGAAAAGGTCTTCCTGCACTCAGCTGTGTGGGTCAGTACTGGGGGGTGGAGTCACAGAAGCCCAGGAGGTACAAACAAGGTAGAGGACAGTTGAGGGACAACATGCTGCTGTGAAAATGTCATTTTGTTCTGTACATTTCGTCAGTGACGTTTAATCTTTCCATGCATATTGTTTACTGTCATATCCTGTCATGTTGTCAAGCTGTTTTGACTTGTGTAAGTTTTGTGAAACCTTGTAAATTGTGAAACCTTTGACTGTATGCTTTCATGTCGAGAGAATTTTGGACCAGGTCCAGATGGAAAACCACTATTATAATATTTTCACTTAAAGTTCCATGGGACACTGTGAGAAGGACACACTGCCTTGACTTGAGTTGATAAACTGGGTTGAGTGAAGCCATGGTGGAGAAGGTTGGAGTTCAGTGAGAGTGTTAGCCTTACTCCCAGTCAGCTGACTTGTCTGTATCCTTTGCAATCCTAAGATAAAACCTTGTGCAACATCAACATCTTGACTCCTCATCTTTGGCTCTGTCTCACCAAAAAGTCTCCAACACTTGAAATCAACAGGTAGATAAAAGTAAAGTGTGTGTTTGTGTGTACATGGATTTGTGTGTGTGTGTGTGTGTGTGTGTGTGTGTGTGTGTGTGTGTGTGTGTGTATCAATTTATGTTCTAGTCTTTCACACAGTGTACCTGCTGACTGCATGAATTTGCTACTTCAGCACCATGGACAGCACTTCTGCTCAGTACACAAGTGTATATGAGTGTGTGCACATGTATGTATGTGTGCACGTCTTTTTTCACACAATGTTTGTCTTTTTAAATAAGACTTTTATGTTGTCTGCAGCAAACTAAATTGCGCTTCCAGGGACAAATGAATGAGGTGAAGAGGTCTGAAGTCTGATGTACCTGGTAAAACTGTCCTGAGGAAAGGCTTCAGCACCATGGACAGCGTCATGTTCTCCTCTCAGTTCATGAAGGTTTTAGACTCACTTGGTTCAACATGATGCTTTGCTGTAGCTTATAAAGTCATTCAAAACAGCTCAACTTTAATCAGTTGTGGTAAAATACTGAAAAGGACAGTGTGATTTTACTTGTATATATTTTGCTAAAATCTGAAGTACAGAAGTATCTAGTTTTTCACATTTGCTCCTCAGTTTTTCATACTGGACATTTTCTTTCAGTCGAGTCTGTTCACAATATAGTTTTTCTGCTGAAGGAAATTAATGTAGTATTTCTTGCACAGCTGGTTATTCGTCGTCTGAAGGAACATGTCATTATGATTAGCAGGTTTTTTTCCTCCATTGATGTGTCAAAATGACATCAGTCACTACTTTCTTGGACATTACAGGATTTTCCAGGACAGCCATATGGCACTGACTGTGGCATCTTCCTGGTTGATGGTGGCTGACAGATTTTGTCTGGTTCAAATGACCTGTGTGTGTTGATGATGTTATTCATGTTTTTTTTCCTAGTCTGCCCGTGACACCATGTCCTATTTTTTTCTCTTTAGTCCTTATTTGATCCATGGAACAGTGTTAGCCCACTGGACAGAAGCAGAAAAAGTCCAGCTGTGAGATGAAGTGGCTCCACCATGAATTCTCTGAATTGGTCTCATACTGTGTGTCATGATAGAACATGCTGTTTCTGAAACATTTGATTTAAAGCCACACCTCCTGCTGTCTTCCAGTCAGCAGGCTAAACTGGTGAAAACCGATCATTCTTGATGTCAGTATAGATTTCTTAAAGAACTGGTCCTGATGGTATCCTGATTGTGTTGAATGTTGAAACTGATCATTTTAATGATATAAATATGAAGAGCAGCACACTAATGTCTCTTCCAGACTGGACGTCACTCCACAACAGTGAAAAAGGACAGCTTGTTTTGTCCAGTCCCGATCAGAACCAGTTCTGGACCTGGGAGAGGAGGAACAGGCTGAAGCTGCTCTGCAGGACCAGGTCTGGTGTTCAGAACCAGTTCTGGACCTGGGAGAGGAGGAACAGGCTGAAGCTGCTCTGCAGGACCAGGTCTGGGGTTCAGATACACCATCACAGCTGCTGAATCCCAGTCACAGTCTGAACTGGGATTGTTTTGGTTCCAGTGGATCAAACAACATAAACATGTGACCAGGAACACAGGAAGAGACGCAACATTCACATCTGTGGAGGCATTATTGAGGCAGAACTATTTGTCAGTGTGTTTGAAGTGCTGTATTAATGTATCTTAATCTATATGAATGAAAACTGTGGACAAACCCTGTAGAACAATAGGTCACAACATTCCCTGAGACACAGTAGGGAACCAATGATGTAGAGGAACAACAGAACCCCCCTGCACCTCCAGGCTGGGCGCTTTAACACAACCAAGAAGAAGAAAGGTTCCTCCTCCTGCTGCAGCTCTGGTTCCTCTCTTGCTGATCCTTCACTGCAGGCGCTGTGAAGGTTCTGGGTTCTCCAGGCTGCTTCCTCCTGATCCCTTCCACCCTTTAACACACATCACAATCTGAATGATTCTCCACATTTTCAAATGAAAGGACAGATGTTCTCCACTCTGGTGACACTCATGGAACAATAATGGAACAGTCCTGCAGGAACTTTGTCTCTTGGTTCTACTTTCAGTCTCTTTCTTATGGAGTGAAATTAATGCCAAAACCTCTCCAACACAAAAAACGTGTTTTATTCACAGCCGATGATTCACACACAAACTCAGTGTGTTTTGCAAAAGCAAAATGTCATTCACAACTAATGCACTTAGGTTTGTCCATCAAAAAAACGTTCCACAAATTAAAAAAATATATACCTGCACGTACATTAAAACATTCTTTAAGTGCAAAATAAAATCTTTCAAGATTAATTTTTTTTCCCGAGTACAAAAAACAATTCTGCGGGTTGGAGAAAAAAATCTGCAGGTTGGAGAAAAAATTCCGCGGGTTGGAGAAACTTTTCTGCGGGTTGGAGAAACTTTTCTGCGGGTTGGAGAAACAGTTCCGCGGGTTGCAGAAACAATTCTGCAAGTAGGAGAAACTATTGGCTCCCCAGCGTCACGTGGCTTTTGGCAGTCATTTTGCACCTTCCTGATCCGCATCCGCAGCACTTAGGATTTATTCACAACTGTCAGTTCTGCTGTGTAATTTGCATGCCACAACAGCAGGTGGCGCTGTTGATGCCGTTTAAGGCATAGCACCGTGCACCACCGAGTATGGCCAGGACCAGAACGAGTCGCCTCAGTTCAACGCGCCATGAGCAACCAACAGGTGAGTTTGTGGTCATTGTTGATGAAAATTGAACTATCTTCCGTGGGTACATGTCATTTTTGTCACTGCTGGAGCTAACCCATCGAGCTAACTTAACCACAGATTTTGTTTCTCACTAAATACGTCTTGTTGGTGGTGGCAGTCACTTCAACTGCAGTCACTTCAGTCAAACTGGGTCAGTTAGCCAGCTTCGCTTCACTCGGCTCGATATATTATATTGGATGGAGCGGTTTCCCCACGAACTTGTCCCGAAGTGGCGGTGACTTGCTGCGATGGCTTGATGACTAGGAAGCAAATACATAGCACCCTGTTAGGCATCTGCATGTCCCTCTCCTACATACAACTGCACAGTACAATATTGCCAAATTACAGGACAGGGGAGACGCCAGCGAGTTTGGGCCTCATGGGGGCCTCATGGGCCCCGTCATCTCCAGTCTGGGGGGGGGAGAGGGCCGGTGCGGTGCGGTGCGGTGCTCACGTGTCTGGATGTATGCAAACACGCCAGCGTGCGTCCCTCCTGTGCACTGGGCCCTGACTTGGGCCTTTCTGGGCCCCTATTAATGACGGGCCCCTAGAATCCTTACCCCGCCTTTTTCGGCGCCCCTGTGTGTGGACACACTAACATGCAGACTCTTTCCTCTGGATATTTGAAAGTTTTGAATGATCTTTTTTAGGTTCCAAGTTAGTGCACTTTTCTGTAAACTGGCTTAATGCTCTTTGTTGATAAATATTCTAATTTCTTTATTCTTGTTTGTGTGCATGTGTTTGCAGAAACCAGACTATTCAAATATAGAGAAAGCAGCACAGAATTTGCTGTGTCTGTTATCATCAGTCCACGAGAAGGTTGAGGTTCCCGGCCAGAGCCATGGCCAACATTCCAGCCAGGGATCTTGTCAGCCAACTGTACCAAGACCACCCAGTGTGCAACAGGAGATGTCAAGGTAAGAAAAAGTGTGATGTGTCAACAATATAAAAACATTGTTTCCATGTTTTGTATGACATGCCTTTCAATTTCCTTTGCAGGTCTTTTCCTGCTCTGTTTCAAAGACAACAGAAATCTGGGAAACGGCGATTTCCATCACCCTTTAAAATGATTTCAAAAGAGTCTACAAAGACCATAAACATTCAGTTTTATCTTCTCCCTAAACCAATGTCCCGAACCCCACAAGGATCTCAAGAGCTATGTCTGCTCATGGCAGGCTTAGGGAAACGTCAGATTGCATTGCCTGAAAACAGCAACCATGCAGAGGTACATTGACAAAATTCTGAACTAAAGATGGAATTTTGAGTGATAATTTCTTGTTATGAATTTCTCATAGTTGTTTTTATATTCCCTTTATAAGATTTCAGATATGCTTCAGCATGAATTTCCCAAGCTGGAGGCTTTGTCCGGTGGATGGCTTTTGTACAAGTCAACTGGTAAGAGGAACCAAAACCTCTGAGTTGCATGATTAATAAATAGAGGCACATTAGTTACGTAATAAGTAGAAGTTAAATAGGTAATTGATTAAGAGTATAATGACCAAAAATGTATTGTTTTGTAATGAAGTATATTTAATAGCAATTGGTATATTGCTCTCCAAACCTGAATTATGAAATTGTCATACAAAGCAAACTAACATTAAAAGTTTTCAGACTATTAATTCACTCAATAACTCTCCGGGCTAGAAAACCTTCCCTTACTTTAACCTTGTTAATTTGATTTCTTTCCCTCTGTCCAAAATGATGAAGGTGGAAATGGCCAGAGAAAGCTCATATTGGTGCCACCTGAGTCTGAAGGATACAACTCAAAATTGCTGAAGACTGCATCCAACTGTGGAAGAAACACAATTTTCATCATTCCAATACAAGATGAAATAGACACTACACCACTTCCTGTTGATGCCCCTGAGTTCAGCAAAATGCCCAAGTCACAATGCAAGACCTGCGGCGAAATATTGCCATTACAAGTACTGGCTCTGCATGTGGAAGGCTGCAGGAAATCTTCAGCTGAGGAAGCAAGTTTTTGCTTAACATGATATTATACAGAGCTAATAGCCCTTGTTCTTGAAATCTTTTTAATTTACAGTGATTGCATATCAATACAATTATTATCTCACTACAACAGTGATGTCATTGATATTGTTAACGTTTAACCTGGTCCACTTGACAGGAAAGTGATGAAATCTCTGATGAGAAACACAATCAGGATGTTTCATTTGTATCCCGTGTACAGAACAGTAAGTATAAGCACATTGTTGTCACACTGTCAAAAGAGTAACTTTACATTTCTAATGTAAAATAATGTTAAAATTTTATGGTAGATTCGTAATTGCTATTGTGGGCTTGATTGCTGATTTTCTTTTTCTTTTCCCTCATCCTGGTTGTGTGTCTGAGGATCTGAGGTAACATTATCTGATTACTGTATTTGTCTATTCTTCAGCTTCCACAGTGGCTGCAGAGAGCATGTG
The DNA here is from genome assembly GCF_902148845.1 of Salarias fasciatus. Taxonomy (NCBI): domain Eukaryota; kingdom Metazoa; phylum Chordata; class Actinopteri; order Blenniiformes; family Blenniidae; genus Salarias; species Salarias fasciatus. The sequence continues at coordinate 40,103,802 of NC_043766.1, forward strand.
TCCCATTTGTGAAGTTGTGTACCCTGCGGACATCATTGAGATGCATGCCAGCACCTGCAATGACAGGTATGTTGTTGTCTTTGTTTTGCATAACAAATTTTTGATAACAAATGTCCTGTGATGTTTTATAAATAATAAAGTGAAAATTTCTCCATCCCTTACCATGTAATCTTAGGTAGGATATATTTGCACAACTTAGAAGGTCTAGGTATTCCTTGACCATATTCTGAGATTACAGAAGGCTAAAGACAGACGTTACGTCTTTCAGGCCATTCCCTGTGGAGGAGGACTCGTTTGACAGCAGTGGAGTGGATTTAAATGCAGGGGAAGGATCATCTGGAATATCTTCACCAATCGCATCTTTGCAGAGTCAGCAAACAAGTTCTTCAGGACCGTCTACCAACACAACCGAGGGTTTGCCATGTGTTTGTTTAACCCTCTTGTGGTCCATGTTAGTATGTTTGATTGATGGATTTTTCTGCATTAAAGTCTTTTCTTCATTTATAGATTGGAAGACCACAGAAGACCCGGCAAGGGCTGCTCAGTTGTACAGGGAGAAAATACTCGACATTCATGCATCAGGGAAGCCACTGCATTTGCATGTGGACCTCAGAGGCAGCGAGTTAGACCAAGAAATGGCTTTAATTGCTTTTTACAAAGCACGCAGTGTGGAGTGGGCAAATTCTCTGCAATGCAGACTTGAAGGTTCATCTTTTTTCTGTCTTTGTTATACAATTTATGTGCAGTCTTATTTTTTCTTTTTGTTTTTGCAATACTATTAATCTGGAATCTTTACACATCTTATAATTATTAGGTGATCCTGCAATTGGGGAAGGAGTAAACCGCTTCCTGTTCTCCAGAATCATGGACAAGCTGAAAGATGGTTTTAAGATTAACTTAGGTAGTCTTCAGTTTACCTACTATTATGTGATATGTGTTTTAGCTGCAATATTCTACGTAATTTCTCCAATTAATGTGTGTTTAAAGGCCTTGTGAAATGGAAGTTCAAGCCTATGCTGTGACAAACAGAATTTCAAAGTGAAATAGAATCAAACTAGATTGAATTAACTTTTGTAAATGCCCCTATGCTCAGTTAGCTGTCATCAGAGATTTGAGAATGCTCTGCATAAAAAACAGGAATGTTAAGGGATCCCTATGTTAAAAATATATTCTAATACGGTTTATTGGACATATAAGTGATTATATGAATAGCCAAATGAACAATTAACACAGGGATGCTAGATGCTTACAATGACGTACATTTTTTTTCTGAGAGTTCTTTTTCACTTCATGAGGCACTTAGAATGTATTGAGCATTATACCGACTGTATGTTTTGATTGTTCCTTTATTTTTATACAATTACAGAATCATGGATTTTTTTTTAGTTCATTATTGGTTGACGATTTTTTTCTCTTTTCACAGGAAATTCTGGAAACACTAGGCTGTTTGATGGAGAGCCAGACCATCTTGTACCTTCATCATCTGCATTTCTTGTTGAGAGTGACCTGTTTCTGATGGCAGGCCGCATGATTGGTCATTGCTTTTTGCATGGAGGTCCTGCACTGACAGGCCTAAGCCCTCCGATTGTTCACATCCTGTGTGGGGGCACAGCAGAAACTGCCATCATCGATATCAATGATTGTCCAGACATTGATCTACGGGAGAAAATTACACTAGTATGTATTCAGTAAAACTGAATTAGGTGACATATTTTTACATGTAATAACACGCACACACACTCAGCAATCGTTTTGATTGAGATTAAGTGTTAATTGTGTTTTGTCTAAAAGGTCAAAGGGAGTTCTGAACTCTCAGCTGATGAAAAGGAGAGTCTTGACAGCTTATGTCTCGCATGGGACCTTCCTTTGATGACAGAAAACAACCGAAGATGGCTCTTTGAAAGGCTTCTACATCATGCAGTATTTATTTAATGTTTAAATTATTAACAGTCATTCATATATATGTTAAACCAGTATAACAAAACAAAAAAATCTTGATGTATTTTTTCACTAGGCCATTGGACGCTTCATGAGGCAGATAAAGCAAATAAGAAAGGGGCTCAAAGAAACCATGTTGTGGCCACTCATCAGTGAACGTCCAGATGTAGCTCCTGTACTTTTCCCTCGAGAGTCTGGTGCTGTGTTGACCCCAGAGGTAAACAGTTCTGTTAAAAAAAACTGCTAACCATTTCTGAAATTGATTGTTGAATCAACACTCCAGGACTATTGCTTATTCCAGATGGTTTACGTTTTCTATGATTTGTTTGTCTTGTGTTAAGCGCATTCTGGAATGCATCAGCTGGCCTACAATGACAGATGAAGATGCCGACGATGATGAATGCTCTTTGACGGACAAGAACCGCATCACAGGTTACCTTCGCCAGTTCATTGAAAATGGTATACTTCAGTTTCTATTCCACTATAGCTTTTTCTAATCCAAATAAATTCCGTCACATTTTATTTTCCCAACCTCAAAAAAAGATATTTTACACTGTTAAAAAACAATGACTACGCCATATATGGGTCAGTGTACATTCTCCAGATAAATGTAAAAGATTTGCTCTAAAGTTTGTTTTGATAATTATTCATAAAATTGATGTAGATGAAATCTGGAGTCTGAATCTGCTATATAGTCAATACATATCTAATAAAGCAGGGGTTTTCAAAGTGTGGAATAGCGAGCCCCTCCATAGGATACTCTGCCGTCTGAGCGGGGGGAGCGGCCGGTACAGTGCTCACCCGTTCGGGGGGGGGGGGGGGGGGGGGGGGGGGGGGGCGTGTGCAGGTGCAGGTGCATGCATGGGTACAGCAGCCGCGCATAGACACGCTGTTTGGCTGCTATGGAAGCAGGCGTGTAAGAGGCGCCCGCTCGCTCTTGCTCTCTTTCTCTGTTGTTTCTTCCCCCCCCCCCCCCGCGAAGCCCTTTAGCGCCCCCAGGGGAGGTGCGCCTCACACTTTGAAAACCGCTGTAGTGAAGTATTTGGTTGGCATTCCTATCAAAAATTGTGTGACAAACCATTGGCTATTTCTTATTATTTAACAAGAGGATTTTCCATGTCTATGACAATTTATGTGTATTCACATTTTGTAGCATCCAGTGATGAACTGAAGGCGCTCGTGAGGTTCTGGGTTGGATGGGAGAAACCGACGACTACCCTCACAGTGTGTGTGACGGAATGTTGCCTACCAAAATCTTCTACATGCTTTGAGACTCTCCGTCTTCCTGCCCGCTACAAGGACTTCTCTACATTTAAGGAAGAATTGGTTGCCTGCATTCAGACATCTGAAACTGGATTTGGATTGGTGTAATGGCCATGCTTGTAGCTTTTGTGTAAGGCAGTTATCATCAATGTTTTTGCTCAGTGTTGGATATGCAATCAAGGCCATCCTGCCTCACTCATGTTCACAAACCAAAAAGGGGTGAGGCAGTGGGTCATGTGTTCAGAGGCCTACTGTTTTACAAACACCTTGTTTTAACAAAGTTATGCCAACACGACTGTGCTATTTTGTTTTTTTGTTCTGGTTTTAGTGGGGGGGGGGGGGGGGGGAAGAATACAGAAAAGGGAATTTTCATTACCAATGGTTGAGGGGAAAAATTGTCAGCCCTCTGGAAATAAAAAAAAAAAATATTAAGAGAAAAGAATACACCAAAGGACATGTTCAATACAAAAGGTTGGGAAAAACAATTGTCAGCCCTCTGGAAATAAAACATTCTTGAAGCAATCAAATGTGTCATGTTTATTGTTCAAACTTTGAAATAACAGGCCATCAAGCTTTTCTGATTTTATTATGTTTTAGCAGTGGATAAACTTGTAGTTGTACAACTGTATTGATGAATTAGTTCTTGTATAAAGTAATGAACAGGTCTTCTTAAGTAAATGTCTATTACAGCAATTATGAAACTGGTACGTGGTCACTAATTTGGGTTTATAAACAGCTTACAGATTATAAATACAGATTAGTTTTGTCGTCGTCAATGTACAAATTTACATTCCTTTAAATGTGGCCTTGGACTCAGGACAGTGGCTTCGTTACTGGAAACGGGCTTCAAGGGGAACTGAACATCGGTGGCTTTGAGTATCGTGTTCTACTGCAGGATGTCCTGCTGTGACTGGTTGTGGTCAAAAGGCCTCCTTCCATACAGACACTGGAAAGAGTAAGCCTTACTGTAAGCCCAGTAGGTGCTGGACATACTGGACAGTAGCTAGGTAGATGTCTGCGCCATGTGACTCTGATTGTCCCAGGGGATTTATGGCTGCCGTCAGAGCAGCCATTTGTTCAGCACTCAGTACATTTCCCATCTCAGGAACACTGACTCCATGGTTTTCTTCACCAGGCATTCCACTGTCTTCCCAGTCCAAATGTGGTAGATACAATCCCTGAAAAGCAGACAAGTGTTTATGTATGATCAAGGATCCCTAAACTTAGACAAAATACATGATAAGAATGCATATAGCAACAGTGATGTGCAGCAAGAATCTGCAGTTGTGGGCCATAACAGCATCATTACAAGTTTTGCACATCACTACATTTCATATGTACAATGTGTTTACACCAGTGGAACTCACTGAATGTATGCACATTAATGAATAATAAAAGCACCATGAACTAAATTGAAGCTCATACTAAGAAAGCCTGGTTATGTTGGACATAGCTTCATAGCACATCCCTATGTTCATAAGTGCTTTTCTAGACTAACAACACAGCACAGACATTTGACTTCTACCTCTTTATTTTCAGGTTCTGCCATGGCATGCTGTATGTTCCCCATCTCCCACAGCTGATTCGGTGTTAGGTTGCCCTCGGTTCTGAGTGGGTGGTTATCCCAGCCATGACTGAAGATATCCAGACTACCTTGTAGTCTTGGCAGAAATGCATAATGACAACTGAAGAGGTGTGCAATGTTTGATAAGTCAAGCAAACTATCTTCCTCCAGTGAGTGCAGCACACTGTAGTAAATACTGGTCACAGCACACCATACGTCTCTCCAGAGTCGCTCAATTCTGTTGAAAGAGTTTGAGTTAGATGAGATAGAGATTAAATTACATATGATTAGACATAGTTTTACATAAATTCATGCATAACTTTTTTCAATTACTTCATTTAACCAGTGACATTACCAAAAGGTCTCAAAAGGAAAATATTCATCAGTACCAAACTTTTTTTTTTTTTATTTCAGGTGGAGGAGAGTGACAAAAGCTTGCCTTGCCTTTGATTGTGCACACTCTTCCCAGCAATGAAACTGGACCTTCCTGTTCCCTTGACAGAGAACATTAGCCGTGCAATGTCAACATTCTCGACTCCATGATCTCCTCTTACCCTCAAACAGACAAACAAACATTTTGTGCATTTACTATTTATGGAAATCAAAATAATTTAAACTTTGTATCAACATTTCATTTAAATACACTTGCTTCATAGATGCAGTGAGTTGTTTTATGTAGAAAATCAAATACATTTTAAAAATCAAAGTGTCTACCTTCGGACAGTGAGAGCTGTAGTCCCTTAGTCAACTGGTAGATACATTCTGACGGTATTTACCAAATCTCTCATTCTCTAATCAATATGTTTCACCACATAATTATTGTAATGTTAATTTCAGTTAAGTGATGATGGGAGTGTGCTCTGTCTTTAGAACACATAAGTCTGTCTGTTTTGATTGATGCTAAGTGTAAAATAATTTGGTTAAAGAATGTAGTACTACATAAAATAATACTGAATTTAAGATGACAAGACTACTCGACCACAATTTGTTTTACATGTGAAGTAAATGATCTTAATTTATGCAAGACATAAGGTCAAAACTAGTTAGCAGTATTGTTTCTGCTGTAAGCCAACAAAAAGCTTAATTTTAATTGACAAATCAGTAGCACCTACTCTGCTGATATTTTGTACATTCTTACATGCAAGGAATACAAGATTGCATATTGTGGTGAAGTAGCCCAGGCAAGTAATGAACCTATGAGGCTCTATTAATTACCGTGATGGAAATCCGTATTTGTCCACAGATTGTAGGAAGAAGGACAGTGCAGTTGAGGACCGATTGTTGTTTGCTGCACCGAGGTACATGATCTGTAGAGAAAAATAACAGGGGTCTAAATCTTCATTTTCATGTGGTCCTCTAAGATTTTGGTTTTCCATGAATCTTACCTTTCTTGAAAAGCCGTCAACGGCACCGAAAATGACAATGTTGTACCTGATTAGACAAAACAAAAAGAGACACAATCGTACAGCCTCCAATAAATGTAAATGAAATCAACTTCATTTATATGGCATCAAATCAAAGCATAAGTGATTTTCTGACCGTTTTCACACACAGCTGGTCAAAACAATGTTCTTAAACTCAGTAACAAGTACCAATAAGCCCCCTCAGTGGACTGATGGCCCCTCACTTCAAGTCCCCCCCACCCTCCTCCTGCGTAAACTCTGCTCCATGTGACCTCCACCTTTTGATCTTTATGTTGTCTGTTTTTCTTTTTGTCTGTGTTGTCTGGTTACAGGACAAGCTTGAACATGCATTTATTAATCCCCTTGGAGGTATTTGATCATTATTCCCATAATGCCCATCCTTTTTTAAGTATTTCAGTTGACTTTCATTCTCAAGAGACATGAGTTTTCAATCACAGTGTGGAACCACTTTTCATAGTTTTTTCTGGGAGACTGCAAAATATAGAATTTTGAGGTAGGCCTGACAATGCTGGAAAGTTTTTTAACTTTTAAAGAATGTTAAGGGGGCCAAACCCACAGCCAAATGCAAGCAATCAGTAATGATACAGAATCTCTCACTGCACTGTGCGCATTGCCATGGGCCTTATTTATACATACCGTATTAGCTTGTGATTAGTATCCAAGTGGACCAAGGCTCTGGGACCAGGAACTGAGTAGGTGCGACGCACAACACACCCCAGCTGGTTCATGCGAGAAAGAATGCCAATAGTGTCCACACGATGCATGGAGGCCCGTATCCTCTCCCACTGCACTCTGAATCCTCTGGCCTGCAAGCTTCCTTTAACCAAGCGGTACCCAGCATGAGGCATGCTGTTTTTGATTTCTGTTACCAAATAGTCCAACTCTGCATCTGAACATGTGCTATAGAGTGTTCTGACAGAAAAACCAAACTCGCTCATTCTTCTGAAGATGGAGCGAGTGGACACTCCCATCAAGTTGGCAATGCACGGTACAGGAAGGCCTTGGTTGAGGAAATGTAACAGAGAATCTGGTGAAATATCAAATTTCGGACGCCCAGTTGCTCCATGAAGAACCTGCACAAATACTATGGGGACCTGGTTTTCTATTGCTTCAACCACCAACTTGTGCAGCTCTGTGAGTGAATCCAATATGGATTTGGGGATGAGAACCTGGTTGCTGACAGCACTAAAAAGAACAACCTCCTGAGAACACACAAAATGGAGGTAATCCAGATCCAGAGGCTGCTGACTGACAACATGGCGAAGCCGTGTGTGGAGCCTCTCAAACATAGTTTGCACAAGCAATTCCTGGAAAGAAGGAAAAAGGGGGAAACTGTTAGGAGGTCAAAAGTACTGGTATACCTGAACATGAGTTGTGAAATTACAAAAAAAGTGCTGTTGCACTCTGATTTGTTCTTTATATCTTTACTGTGATTAAAACCTCAAATATTGGCAAATGATAAATGTATGATTAAGATTACATAAAATGGCATGATTGGTCTCATATGGGTGCAGAATATGAGTTTATAAATCTCAATATCAGTAGTTTAGCCACTAACTCAAATCTCAGGCCCTGTCACATTATACACATCATGACAGGACATATTCTAAATGAACGAAGCCCAAGACATGACATTGGCAAAATTAAATTAAATCATGGCCACACTATATCTATAACACATTATATCTGTTATAGCTATATTAATACAAAGTATTCTCAAACACTCTCTGAATTTGTTTTAACATAAACTCTGAATGTACCATTTAATGAAGATTTTAATTTTAGTTTTGTTAATTAGAAATGCTATGTGAGATGAAGTAGTAAAATCTGAATTGTAGCTTCAGATGGAAGTGTGGTGCTTGGTCGACTGTAGGGAGCTGTAGTGAACTCAAGACATGAAGCTTCAATCACTCATTTTATTCTCCCTTCTAGTCATGCTGGATGGACAGAGGCAGCAGGGTCCAGCTTGGTGCCCTGTACTGCTGGGCAGGACCTATAAGCCTCTATGAAAAACGCACTGATCCTTTACTACGTCCATTTTTATTTTACAAAACACTTTGTTCCAAGCTTAAATAAAATTAATTCAAGCAGTAAACTCATTGTTTTGGTTTGATCCAAATGATGGTTGCAATTTTGCAATCACTACTGCAATCATTACTGCAATTGAATGAGAAACTTCTACTCTGAGGCGCTCACAACCTATCTTATCCTCCTGCTTCATCGCATCCGAAGTGCACGTCATGGGTATTGCAGAAAAGGTGCGCTCAATATGCTTACCCAGCTGTCCATCGTGCACAAGTTGGAGCCATATTGTGTGCTAAATTCGGACCTTGTAGCACTGGCCACTATTATTTATTTACCTACCTAATCATGTCTATAGGGCCTATTTAAGCAAGTCACCGCCACTTCGGGACAAGTTCGTGGGGAAACCGCTCCATCCAATATAATATATCGAGCCGAGTGAAGCGAAGCTGGCTAACTGACCCAGTTTGACTGAAGTGACTGCAGTTGAAGTGACTGCCACCACCAACAAGACGTATTTAGTGAGAAACAAAATCTGTGGTTAAGTTAGCTCGATGGGTTAGCTCCAGCAGTGACAAAAATGACATGTACCCACGGAAGATAGTTCAACTTTCATCAACAATGACCACAAACTCACCTGTTGGTTGCTCATGGCGCGTTGAACTGAGGCGACTCGTTCTGGTCCTGGCCATACTCGGTGGTGCACGGTGCTATGCCTTAAACGGCATCAACAGCGCCACCTGCTGTTGTGGCATGCAAATTACACAGCAGAACTGACAGTTGTGAATAAATCCTAAGTGCTGCGGATGCGGATCAGGAAGGTGCAAAATGACTGCCAAAAGCCACGTGACGCTGGGGAGCCAATAGTTTCTCCTACTTGCAGAATTGTTTCTGCAACCCGCGGAACTGTTTCTCCAACCCGCAGAAAAGTTTCTCCAACCCGCAGAAAAGTTTCTCCAACCCGCGGAATTTTTTCTCCAACCTGCAGATTTTTTTCTCCAACCCGCAGAATTGTTTTTTGTACTCGGGAAAAAAATTAATCTTGAAAGATTTTATTTTGCACTTAAAGAATGTTTTAATGTACGTGCAGATATATATTTTTTTTAATTTGTGGAACGTTTTTTTTTGATGGACAAACCTAAGTGCATTAGTTTGTGAATGACATTTTGCTTTTGCAAAACACACTGAGTTTGTGTGTGAATCATCGGCTGTGAATAAAACACGTTTTTTGTGTTGGAGAGGTTTTGGCATTAATTTCACTCCATACTTTCTCCACCAGTTGACCTGCAGGTGGAGGAACTCTCGTTTCAGACTAAACCTCCACTTTACTTTGAAATTCTAACCACATGTGATGAATGTCAGGCAGTTCAGCTTTCACCTGTTCACCCTCATATCTGTTTGTGTTGCTGGATTGATCCAAATAAACGAGTCCCCCATAGTTCCCAGAGCTGGTGTCAGAGGACCAGTTCTCCTGGTTGGATCCAGGTTCAGGATCCAGATCCTCCTGCTTCTGTTTCTTGCTCAGCATCATTTACCAGCTGCTCTCCTGCCGATGTCTGATGGAAGTACTTCTTCTTCCACCTGCAGCTGTCCAGGGTGTTCTCACTCAGCTTCATTCACTTCAGGGGTGTTCATGGTGCCTTCAGGGACAACTGGGAAAAGGAGAACTGTACACTTCTGAAAACCTGATTCCTCTCAGTGGAATGGCATTTCTCAAAAATTCCACTCTTACATATCAATTTATTAAGAATTATTTATATTCATTATTCATTCATCATTTTAACAAGCAGTAAAAGCTGAAAAGAGGAAAAAATATATTTACATGATACGAAACAAAGTCTGCTTTGTGAAGAACTTTAAAAGAAACTTAATTTAACTTGAAAATCACAGAGAAGAGCTTTTGTAGTGGCGAGATATCTTACAAAAAAAAAACTTTACCTCGCCACTTGTGCAGGACTCGAAGTTTCTGACGCGCCAAATCCACTCCAATTAAGAAAAAAAGGGCAAACGGATAAAAAAAAACAATTTCCATTGTATTACACCATAAAGCCACAAAAATAACACAATCCGTTACTGAAAGCTGCCAAAACCTAAGGAGTACAACAAAAAACTTTGACGCAACCAATCGGTCAGAAAACTGTAGCTCCTCGTCCTGCTCCAATTCACTGTATGACACTGCGCATGTGCCCCTGAACATGAATAAACCATGCGCCTCACGTGACCAACTGCAGGGCGTCAAAAGGAGCTTCACTAAGCAATTAAAAGCATAAATAATAAACACACGAAACAATACAAAATATGATCATGAACCTCTTTACAAAATATATTATTATTTTAAACAACTTAATTACTGTATTCAAATGCACAGAATAAACAATTTGTAAATGGCTCCAACATCCCGGCCCCTAATTGTGCCTGTGAACTACAAAACAATTACTCATTACAAGTTCTTAGAGCCATACAAGTAATATTTCTTCAAACAAACAACATATTGTCCATATAGGAACTTCGTCCTCCTTAAATCCAGAATAAATTGAGTAACAACAGGAACTCTTCAACAGTCTTTTTGGTGGATGTGTGCAAAAAAAAAAAAACAAAAAAAAAGAGAAAATGGAGTCAGAGGTTCCAGAACATGACTCACCGTTGGAGACCAGCCTTTACCGCTGTCTCTAATTGTGACATGTAAAAGAAAGCTACATGTCAGCCTCAAGCAGCATACAGAGCTTGGAAACAGGCCGAAGAAGAACACTTGTGCTGGTCTTCACCTTCGCCCTGTCGAACGTATCCTCTACTGTCCTCCAATGTTTCAATCACTCGACCCCTAACCCATGATTCCTCGGGGCTGTGTCATCAATGATAAGGACAATGTCACCTTCAGTGATATTCCGTTTTGGAACAACACCACTTTTGCTTCTTTTTGTAAAGTCAGCAAATACTCCTTGGTCCAGCGTCTCCAAAATAAATCGCTCAGGTACTGGAATCTGCGCACCTGGCGTCTGGAGTAAATGTCACTCCTGTCGAAGACGCCTGGTGGTATGGTGTTTTGGCTTTCAACAATAGCAGGTGATTTGGAGTTAAAGCTTCCACATCACTTAGATCACTGGAAACCTTTGTAATGGGACGGCTATTTAGGATCGCTTCAACTTCACATAGCAAGGTTTACAGCCCTTCCTCATCGACTGTTTGCTGTTTCACAACTGAGTTGAGGACCTTCCTTATGGTTCGTATCTGCCGCCTCCCAATACCACCAAATGTGACGCTGCAGGAGGATTGAACTTCCAAGTGATGCCTTTGGCTACCAAAGCGTCTTGAATCTTTGCACCATTCAAAGCTTGCACTGCCTCTCGCAGCTCACGTTCTGCACCTACGAGGTTGTTCCATTGTCAGAACGAATCATCTTGACTTGCCCCCTGCGAGCAATGAATCTGCGCAGTGCATGAATACAGGACTCGTGTCCAAAGAACTTGCAAGCTCAATATGCACTGCTCTCATTGTTAAACAGGGTGAAAACCACACCATACTTCTTTATCATGGTCTGACCTCTTTTATTCAAAGGACCAAAATAGTCCATGCCACATTTGTGAATGGCGGCTCGTCAGGTACAAGTCTTTCACCTGGTAGATCTGCCATGATTTGACTTCCTGGTTTTCCACCCGCTGCCGTTTGCAGGTTACAAATTTTTGCCAGAACTGTCCGAACTGACTGAATGTGCTCTTAATATCCCGAATGCTGCCGCACTTTGACCAAAACCTGATTTCTGCCGCTGTGTCCAAGATTTTCATGAACTGATATGAGAATGAGAGACGTGATGTGCCTATCTTTGGTTAAGATTGCGGATGTTTTGTTCTTCGTGCATTGCGGACTTATTCAACCTGCCACAACTATTCACTATGCCATTGAATGACAGGTGCAGCTGATAAAGGCAGCTGTCCTTTGGCATTAATTTTCCTTCCTGAAGCATGGTGATCTCTTTGTGGAATCTTTTAGCTTGACTGGAAACGGACCACCTTCAACTCAGCTTCTGTAATGTCACTCACAGAGAGGACTGGCTGGGACATGAAACCTTGAAATCCGTCATTTGTTTCTCAAGCTCAATCCTTTGACTTTCTCATCGAGTCTTCTTCTTCAAGAGATGTTTTTACGTCCTTTCTCTTTTGGGCAAAGAGCTTCAACATGCGTTTCAGTTTGAGGAACCATGCAATACCACGTTTAAGGCGATACCAACTCGAATAATGCTTAATGAGTTGGGAGGTTGCATCCATATTCTCACTGACACAAAGTGTGCAAACAGAGACTTCTTTCACCTCTGGATCACAACTGAGGGGCTGAGTCATGCTGAGCGGGATATCTGGCCACTCAGATTTTGGCTTTGTCAGAAAGTCTGGACCCCTGATCCAGGTTTCTGCCTTTAGAAAGGCATTCATAGCAAGGCCTCTGGAAGCAAAATCTGCTGGATTGGCAGAGGAGTTCACAAAATTCCATTGAGACACCTTTGATTTGTCTCTTATTGCAGCAACTCGATTTGCAACAAATGTGTGGTACCTTGCACTCTCATTTCCGAGGTACTGAAGGACTGAAGTGCTGTCGGTCCAAAAGACAGACTCCTCCAGTTTAAGATCCAGTTCTTCTCTCACTACCATGTCCATTTTTGCTGCTACGACAGCAGCTGTGAGCTCAAGTCGAGGTATGGTAACTGGTTTCAGAGGCGCGACCCTGGCTTTTCCGATAACAAAAGCACTGTGTGTCTGGTTCTGCTTGTTTCTGGAGACCAGGTAGGTGACTGTACCATATCCCTTCTTACTTGCGTCCGCAAAGTGGTGCAGCTGTGCTGATATGGTCTCACCAAAGTTAGATGGTTTCAAACATCTCTCCACCTGAAACTTTGTCAAATGCTGCAATGTTGACACCCACTGTTCCCACTGTAGAGAGAGCTTCTGGCATGTTGTCATCCCAAGCATGCTTTGTTCTGCACAGCTCCTGCAGAATGTGCTTCACAGGAAGGATGAGTGGAGCCAGAATTCCAAGTGGATCATATACTGAACTCACCATTGAAAGTACTCCTCTCCTTGTCAGTGGCTTGTTCTGAATAATGACTCTGAACTTCAGCGTGTCTGACTCCACACACCACTGAACTCCCAAAGCCCTTTCAACAGGGAGTTGATCTTTTCTCATGTCCAGTTCCTTGATTTCCTTAGCCCAGTCATCCTCAGGTAATGACGCAAGCACAGTTCTGCTGTTGGAAATCCATTTAGTCAGCTTGAAGCCGCCTGAGTGGCATAAAGCCAGAAGATCTTGAATGAGAGCAACTGCCTGTTCCTCAGTGGCAACAGACTTGAGACAGTCGTCAACATAAAAGTTCTTCAGCACTGTGTTTCTTGCCTCTGAGCTGAAACTTTCCTGATTATCCTCAGCACACTTTCTTAATGCAAAATTTGCACAGCTTGGTGACGACGTTGCACCAAACAGATGAACCACCATGCGATATTCCTTCAGTTCCTGGCTAAGATCACCATGCGGCCACCATAGAAATCTGAGCATGTCTGTGTCTTCTTTGGGAACTTTGACCTGATAGAACATGCTTTCAATATCAGACATGAAGGCAACTGGCTCCTGCCTGAATCTTGTTAACACACCAATGAGGGAGCTGGTCAGGTCAGGACCTTGTAGCAAGCAGGAGTTCAAAGAAGTGCCTTGGTAAGAGGCCGCACAGTCAAACACCACTCGTAACTTGTGCTTTGTTGGGTGGTACACCCCATGATGCGGAATGTACCATCTCCGATCACAGTTTTCATCCACTTCTGTCTTGGGGACCTCCTCAGCGTATCCCTTTTCCAGCATTTCAGTCATTAATTTTTTGTATTCTTCATGAAACTTTTCATTTCTCAATAGTTTCTTCTTCAGGCTCACCATCCTCTGTACTGCAACAGCACAGTTGTTTGGGAATACAACATTTTTCTCCTTAAAGGGCAGACTGATGCTATAGTGGCCATCAATGAACGTCACCGACTGTGAAACAGAGTCCATGAATTTTCTGTCTTCACTAGACATCTCCAGTTTTCCTGTCAAATGGTGTTCAGGAAAGTCATACTTCATTTGCTGTTGAGTAAGATCCTCCAGCCTTGCAACTGAGATCTTATTCGCTGTAACCTCAGGCCATTCAGCATCACTTTTACAGTAGTTTCCCTCTCTGAACAAAGGTCCATTAATTGTCCAGCCAAGAACAGTTTTTATGGCATACGGCCCATTTCCCATGCTATTAATCACCTTCCATGGTTCAAGCGCCTTTGGGACGTTTGCTCCAATCAGCAAACCAATTTCTGCATCAACTTGTTCAAGCTGAACCTCTTTCAAATATGGCCATTTGTCAACATCACTTTGTTTTGGAATGCTTTCTTGTTTGACTGGAATTTCTGCTTGTGAGAAAACTTGGGGAGTTCCACAAACCCATTTCCCTCCAAACTGCTCACTTCAAGCCCCTTGACAATGTGCGTGTTAATTAACTCCTCCTTTCCCATGGTGCGGAGCAATATGTTGCCATTTTTTCCTGTTACCTTTAGGTCTTTCATCAGCTGCTCTGTGCAGAATGTTCCGGTGCTGCCTGGATCCAAGAATGCATAGGTTACAACTGTCCTATTACCTTTTATGCACCTGACCTTCACTGGCACAATAGAAACTGCACAGGATGCTTCTCCGGCCCCAGTGTAACCACAAGTTTCACTATCAGTTGGAATCAGTGAATGTGCTGCCTGTGGCTGGCTATTCTCTCTTTCACCACCAGGGGGTGGTGCTACCTTGTTCAAGTGCAGAATGGTAGGATGCTTCAGAGAGCATGTTTGACATGTAAGCCTTTGCTGACAGCCTTTGCTCAAATGCCCCCGTGACAAACATCCAAAGCACAGCCCATTCGTTTTGAGAAACTCCAGTTTTTCTTTGTGAGGTTTTTCTTTGAGAAATCTGCATACATCCACATTATGGCCTACTTTATGGCAGAAGAACACTGTTTTTTGCTTGTGAAGTCAGTGTTTTCTTTAGCTGTTTTGACCTGATCTGTGGTTTTTGACACTGGTGTTACATCCATAGCAAAGATGTTTTTCTTCTCTTTTACTCTTATTGTGTTTTCCTTTCTTGGGTTAGGCTTACTACCATCCCTGAATGAGGCAGTATCCTGTATGTTGCCAAACAATGGATGAGAAGCAATTTTCGCTTGTTTGTCCACAAAACTAACCAAATCAGCAAACCTAGCTCTCATTCCGGTTCTTTCCTGGATGTCACAAGCAACCCCCCCTCCACTTGTCTCTTAATTTGAAGGGAAGTTTGGAGATGACTGCCCTCATATTGGTGGGACTATCCATTTCCTCGATGTACTCCATGCTGTCTACTGTATTACAACAACTAGCGAGGAACACAGCAAATGCAGTGAGAGCTTCTCCATCTTCTGACCTAATGACAGGCCAATTCAGTGCTCTTTCAATGTAAGTAGAAGCAATGGTGTAGTCATTTCCAAAATGCTTGTTCAAAAGCTTCTTGGCTTCTGTATAGCCTCTGTTTGGATCCATATACGCACAACTCCGGACTAGAACTTTTGGTCTGCCGCGGGTGTATTGCTCAAGAAAATGCAACCTGTCTCTGTTGCTGTCTGTTCTTTCCTCAATTCCATGCTCAAAGGCTTTCATAAAGAAACCAAACTCTAAAGGATCTCCATCAAAGATGGGGATATCCAATCGCGGGAGAGTAGACACCTTCTGTTGCTTGACTAGAAGCTCTGTGATTTCATTTTGACGCTGCATGACACTCAGTAAATCCCCAATATTAGCAACTTTGTTTTGTCCTGTACTGGGATGTCCATGTGAATCTGTATCTGGCCGAGTGTTTCTGTTCACAGTGTTTGAACCCATTTGAGATGCAGCATTTTGCATAATGTCTGGCCCCGTGGAGGTATTGAAATCTCTATTTGGATTTGGCTGCACAGATCTGATGCTGCCCTCATACCCTCGGCGTGCAGCATTTAGATAAGCAACCATTCCATCCACAGGTTCTGCAGAAGCACTACGAGCTGGCTCCTTTACAGTTAACACCTCAAGCTTTGCATCAGCCTCAGCAATTTGTGTTTTCAGCTCCAGTTCCTCTTTTCTTGCCTTAAGTGCTGCCTCCTCTTTCTCAAGCTTGTTTCAATTTCAACGCATCAGCACGTGCTAGTAAAGCCGCCTTCTGAGCTTCCACCTTGAGCCTGGCAGAGGATGTAGTAGAAGACACACTTGAAGATGCCACAGCAGATACATTGCCACTCTTTTTTTTGCCATGTTTAGACGACATCAATGAAGCACTGTCTGTTGGCTCAATTTCTTCATCAGCCGCTTTAGCTTCTTCAGACCTCCTTTTAACTTCATCCAGCCAACTGTTCACTTTCTCCACAAAGGTTTTCAGGTACATGACCTTTGGCTGAAACCACTGCTCCTGATCACTGAGCAGTTCCTCATCATTAAGATGTCCTTTAATGCTGTTATTCACTGCACAGAACTCCATATAAGCATTTGCAAAATCATTTAGTTTTGCAGCCACCTTGTCAGCATTATCATCATCCTCCATAAGAACTTCAATTTCCTTTATTCCTTTTGTAAGATAGCCCAACCTAGCTTTCCTTGTTCCTTTAAGCTGGTTAAGCTTCTCCTCCAATGCTTTATGAGTAAGCTTCGACACTCTTTTTGCATCTTTTCCATCTCTGATTGCTCCATGTTAAGTGCTTTACCAAATCTCCATGCACCTTTAGCAATGTATTGATGAAAGTCACTCATAATATCCAACAACTGTAATTGAAGCTCTTGTTCTTCCATACCTGAAGGTTTGCTCACTTCTTGTGACGATCCATTTTGGTCCCGATCCAACAGATGACCTTAATAATCCAGCAGCGGCATTTTTTCCAAGTTTCCATTTCTCCCGATCATTTGCAAGCAGCGCAGCATGTATCCAATTAAGCCCATGTCCTTTCTTGATAAATCCTCTTGCTCTGGAGCAGTTTTCTGACAAATGTAGTGGCGAGATATCTTACAAAAAAAACTTTACCTCGCCACTTGTGCAGGACTCGAAGTTTCTGACGCGCAAAATCCACTCCAATTAAGAAAAAAGGGCAAAACGGATATAAAAACGATTTCCATTTATTAAACCATAAAGCCACAAAAATAACACAATCCGTTACTGAAAGCTGCCAAAACCTAAGGAGTACAACAAAAAACTTT